>NC_136005.1:3599940-3899940 GCF_048128805.1 Centroberyx gerrardi
TTTGGTTAATTGGTTATTTGCTCTTTTTAAGTTTTGAGTGAACTGGAAATTAACCTGTGAGGCTCTGGGGGGAGTTCACCTGTCAGGTGAGGAGAAATCCACTAAAGAATGCTTACATTTTTATTTTAGGCATTTAGCTTACACTCTCATCTAGAGCGATTTACAGTGAGTGACAGGACACATGGCTGTTCATGCTGATAGACACAAATTGGATGTCGCTAGAGTTTGAACCTGTGACTTTTCGCTTACAGGACGGTCTTTTATGTACAGATCCAGACAGCATTCATGCTTCAGTTCAAGCTTATTTTCCCCAAATCTGTTTCAAAAGAAAATTTGCTCCAACAAAATGTTCCTACAGGTGCTTCCTTCCTTAACGTTCCCATTCACACATACAGTGATTGTTCCTCTTATTGCTCAGCTTACCAGACACCAATTACCCCTGGTGCTATTTAGGGTGAGCGGAGGAAGTGAGAGGAAATGGGGCTGGGTGAGGACAGGTGTGTCATCGGGGCGATCAAGTTGGAACGTCCTATTACAGAGAATGTCTTGTTAAAGCTACAATATGCAAATTACTTTTTTTTACTTTAAAATAACAATAAATGGGCGTCCTGGAAGCTCAGTGGTCTGAGGTGCATACCATGTAAACGTGACGTCCTGGGATTGAATCCGGCCCAGGACCTTTGTCGCATGTCATCCCTCTCTCTCTCTCTCTCTCTCTCTCTCTCTCTCTCTCTCTCTCTCTCTCTCTCTCTCTCTCTCTCTCTCTCTCTCTCTCTCTCTCTCTCTCTGTCTCTGTCTCGCTCTCTATCCCAATCTTTCCTGTCTCTCTCTACTTTGAACTATCCAATAAAAGCACAAAATACCAAACAAAATAATAAAAGAAAACCAATAATTAAATCAGCCTGTGACCCTGTGTGTACACTCCTAAATCCCTGTTTGGCTGAAAGTTGGCTTTTCAATAATGTTGGGGGACATTTTGGGGTGTAAACCATTTTTTGTGGGCGTGGCCAGCAGTGACCTGGGTGTGGCTATCAGGGTGAAGCTAGCGGCCACAGCGCAGGAAGCCACAGCAACAACAACAATGGAGGAAAGCAGGAAGAAAAAGCAAGAACAGCAAAGCTCAACGTTCAAAAACATCAGCGTTGCTTCTTTCGTTGCAGATCGGCCGCGTTCTCCGTCTGCCTCCTCGGCGCCTGTGGAGGCTTCTCGGATGGCGGTTACCTCAGCCTGAGGCAAGATGACAGCTCATCAAGATGACTGACAAGTGCTCACTCAGAAGAGTCTCGTCATGAGATAGACCATTTATCGCAACAAATGGTAATACAGTTGGATTTGGCGGTGTGGCTCTGCTACCGGGACGCTCAAAGAACAAATCTATGCAAGCATGACACAGATTTGGCTTGGAGCATGCGAACCCCCCCCCCGCCGCTGCTTATGGGACAGAGCCGGAGAGATGCACATCACTTAATTATAATGACAAAATAAAAGACATACTGAGACAACATAGTGTGTATTCCTGAGTGCTAACGCAGTGTATACAGGATGAGCGAGCGTCAGATCTGTAACATGGCCCGCCTCGTTATCGGAGTTAGGTCGTGGTCGTATGTGATTGGTGGACATCATTGTTAAACTTCACCATTATTTAATTTACAAGTATAAGTTAACACAATTAGACTATTTTGATCATAGTTTCACTGTTACCTCTCTACCTACAATACAGATATTCATGGGATTCTGGACAAAATCAGATCTAACAATAAAAATATTCTCAGATTTGGGTTTGAGTGACAAAACCTCATCAAATGGGGGTCCTTGGCCCTAATGTGGACTAAATTAGGGATAATTTGATATGAAAAAGGTTGAGAATCGCTGCTCTAGCACACAACATATCACCCGATACTTTCCAAATCCACCCTCAGTCTCAACAACAACAGGCTAATGGGACGTCTGACCTTTAGAGCCTGTCCTCCAAAAATCAACCCCATAGCTCGTTTGTACAAGCAGCTTATTACGACCTATAGTTACGTTTTAAAGTTAAGCGACCTCTAGCGATTGTGTAAATAACGACAATGTGTTACGTTGGTCTGCGTCCACGTCACCTGACTGTCACGCTTCTCTCTCAACATTGAAATAGCACGGTGGAAAGTCAGGGTGTTGTGGTCGGGGATGGCGGACGGGCGTATACATTTGCCTTCGATGTCGGCGACCGGGGTTCGATTCCCAGCGTTTCCAAATTGAACCCTGACCAAACCATTTTCCTAACCTTAACCAAGTTGTTTTAGTTGCCTAACCATAACCATAACCCAAGTTGTTTTCATTTCACGTATTTTTGTGAGATCAGGTTGGAAACGCTCCTGTGGGTCGTATTAGAGGGAAGGAACAAACAACCTATGTGGTCGTATGGGTTGGAGGACTTGTTGGACCTTTAGCTTAGTTCATAAAGTGAATTGTACCAATCGTTCTGTTTAAAGTCAATCTGATGCACAACTAAGACTGTAGACTGAGTTTATTTCTCCAAATTATTAGCCTCCCAGGTCTTTCAATCAAACTGACAGTGTGAAAATTATGAAAGCTTTATGGATTTCACCTTTCAAACCCGCTCCAGTCTTGAGGGGAAGATGTAGATGAAGGATAAAGAAGGAGTTTTAAACCTCGAGACAATTGAGATACATTATTTAAAAAGTGGTGCAACTCAATAGAGTTGAGTATCAGAAAGGTGTTTCATGCGTTCTGTATACTTAGTTTCAGATTGCAAGCCTGAGTGTTATATTACACCAGCTTGTTTGTTGTTCCATCTCCCACCTAGTCTTATACGCCGCTATCACGACTTCCTCCGAGTGGTTTGCGACGCGTAATAAATTGAAGTGAAACATGTCATGTTTAAAGGCCCCCACCATGTCGGCCTAGTTTTGTTCTTTATCTCAGCAGCAGACGGCGGGCTGGGAGCGGTTGTGTGGCATCGCTGTGACAGGCAGCCTTGCCAGTGAGCTAGTGCCATCCAGACTCATTATTCCCCCCCTCAACCTACTTTGGCGCTTTGACAAACGCGTCTGTCTTGTGTCTTCCCTTTCAGGAGGAGCCCTCTTGAGTTGTCTAACTCGTCAGCCAATAAACACACAAGCCAGTCGTGAAGCGCTCTGTTTCAGATGGCTTGTCACAGTATTGCTGATGAATTGGCAAGCGTTCAAGCGCCTCTGAACTCTTCTAGTTGTTGGGATGATTTTTGCGGACCGAGAATCAAGTCAGAAGTTGCAGTCGTTATGGTTGTGGGATCTAAAAAATCTAAAAAAAGGAAAACCGTATCTAGGCCAAGTGAACAGTTGATTTTGAAAATGCTCTATAAAAGTTAATCATTCAATATCTCTAAAATAGAGCAGATCCAGTCTGTCTCTTAAGTGTCATCATTTTATCAACCAGGGACTTAAGACGTCCACTATCCTTTGAAAAGTACAGTAATTTGTGTTAATGTGCTGTGAATAATTTTGCAAGTCCATTTTTTCAGATGTTAAATTGGAAACTCTCCAGACGTCGATGACAGTGAAGATGATATACTTGCAAATACCACGATGTTGTGATATCTGCTTTGTGCCACACTTACCCCCCCCTGTCAGGGAACCCGTTTCCATGGTAACAGCTTAAAGGCCCCTGGATTTCCTGTTCTTGATATCGAGATAAGCGGGAACGCACACTGAGCAAATGAAATATCAGAACCGCCGTGCTAATATTGAGTTGCACCTGCTTTTGCACAATCTGTGTCTCAGACTAAGAAATCCTTTAAAGCTTTGTTGCAAGTCAATTAGGTGCAGTCTCATTTGTGTGTGTGTGGTTTATGATATGGTTTATGATGTTTGCTATGCATTTTTTAATTGCCTCCAAACAATAAGGAACTGAGTTGGTGTTTAGCTGTTATTTATAGCATGGACAATGAGTGCACCAGTAAAGTAACCTCAAAATCCTCAATCAGCAACATTACAAACAACCAATACTAACAAGTGCCAGGGTCAAACTCAGAGTAGCCTGACAAATCTAACAGTAGGAAATATTTCAGTTATCAGTTAACAACTATATCACTTGAATGGGAAGGAGTCACATTTCATTTGATATGCAGTGATGAAGTACAATTTTTACCATCAAGCCTAAGGCATTTTAACCGTACATTCACACAGCAACTGAGGCAAAGTTTCGCCTTGTGTTACTTGCATGAGTTTGATCATTTGACATGAAAAAGCAGCGAAATTGGAGTGATGACATGCGAGCAGGTCTGCTGACACCACCTGCCGCAACAGAAAAGAGCCGAAACTTTAGTCCCAGATACTATTATTAGTGGTTTTGGTTGACATCTTTTAGGAATGATGAGGCAGTGTAGATTACTTGAAAATATGCTTCAGCGTTATGTTTTTATTCTATCATGCTTTCATTTAAATATTTTAGTGCCAGGCTTGGGAGCCAGCATGAAAGCCAGTGTCTTCTTTGGGGAATCTAGCTGTTATAAACTTTCTGTGCAGATGTTACTGGTCACAAGCCAATGCACATTTTTTCCGCTGTAAATATTAGGCTGGGGGAGAAAGATACAGTTACAGATGCATGGATCGAGTCTTGCTTGAAGCTGATTGGCTTTCGCTTTACTGCATCAGGAAAATTTCTGACCCGAGTTGAAAGTGTGAACACCTCTTCGTCTCAGTTTGCACTGCCTGGAGTGAAGATGCGTTCATCCCACTCTGTTCGCATCCTTCCATTTACTGTGCGTGCATTCGTGCCACCTCTAAACGTTTTTTTGCATTCGATAAGAGCGTAAGGTAAAAGCCTTTTCAGAGCTTGGCCCAGAAAGAGCCAAGTATTCAGTATTTACGTTTAAAGTCGAGATGAAACGGAATTTGGAGAGTATCTAACTTCCGTATCGTGACGTATTTCCGAGTGAATCAGGAAAGACAGGCGGGACATAACGTTGGGAGGAATTTGATTTGAACGTTGAAAAGTGGGTGTGTCATAACACCCGAAGACACACCGAAGTACCGTGCTGTTGCTAGCTAGCTAGCTAACTAATGAATCTTAGCCCATTAGCTCTGTGCGCTAAAAGTTGAAGATTGATTGATGGGTGGATGTCATGATATTATTGGTTGAAATTAGTTATGGGCATGCTTACGTAAGCACACGGCATATTTTGTTTTACAGGAAGAAAACATGATTGAATTTTGATATAAGAATACAATGAAATTGATTTTTTGTATTTTTTTTGGCATATATTGTTAAATAGGTGCACAATATGACCGGGGATGTGATCTAAAAGGGTTAAAAAGGCATTTTTCATTTCATCTCGTCTTTAAGACATTTAGGGTATATTATCTTACAGTGACTTCAATATGTTGCTCAAGGACACTTTGACAGGACACTTGGCTGATGATAGGCACACCGGCTATAGCTGGGCTTTAAACTGTGACCTTCCAGGTGTCAGGCAGTCTGTCTATCCTCCAGGCTCCCTGCTACTAGGGATGGGTTGCGTTCCAAGTTGGTAAAATAGCCAGATTCATTCAGCTCCGAGTCTAACGAGTCTAACGAGTCTCTCTTCTACAACTGCCGTCTGCATCTGATGACGTAATACGAGTGCAAACTACAGGGTTCCCACCCCTTCTTAAACATCAAATTCAAGGACTTTCCAGGCCCAATTCCCTCAAATTCAAGGACCCAAACACGGCATAGTTTGAGACACGGATCAAGGTTAATTACTGTTACAACACTGAGAATTTCTATAATGAGAACTAGCAGGCTTTACAGAAGCTCACAGACAACAATTAAAAAGAGAGAGAGGCTTGAATGTGTGAACACTTCTCAACAACTTCTCTAAATTCAAGCACTTTCAATAACCCATGTCTATTCATGTCTATTTTTAAAAACTTTCAAAGCCTTGATTTTTTTTTCTGAAATTCACAAACTTTCAAGGATTTCGAAAAGTGCTGCACTTCACTAAAATCAGTGAACAAACGGCGAACACTCAACACACTCGAGACGGTGCTACGCAGCTACGGCAACAAACAAATTACCTTAAAAGATTCAATAAGGGATTCAAAAGGATTCGGATTCGATAATCGGATTCAATACTGGATTTAGATTTGATAAAATGCTTTCGAACTCCGACCCTACCTGCTCCCCGTCTCAGGTTCATGGTAAAAGGAAATCTGGTCTGTACTGGGCTACTTAGGACGGTCCCGAGGCCACCGGTTGCATGCGGGGAAAAAAAGGGACTCCGGGACCATCTGGGCATGTTCTCAAAACCCTCTGAAGCATAACACAGCACATGGCGCTCAGACACATTGAACGACTCAGCAAGTATGTAACACCAATCCAATGCATACGTGACAGACCAGACTCCCTGGTGAGATGTTATTCCAGCACAGAGTTCTCATCCTTTGCTGGAACTTTCCTAAAACGCGCTTCAGTTGTAGTTGAGAAAAGTTTTTTGCCGAACTCCTCCAATCCGCCGTTGCTTCATCCCCCGAGGAATGCCAGCGAACACGAAAGAGCTAAAGGATCATTGTGAATGAGCAAAAAAAAATGCAACTGAGCGAAACAGTCTCAAGCTAAAAGGCAATGGAAGACAGACTAAAAATAGACAATAACTACCAACCTTCACCTCAGAAGAAAGCACAGGAAAACAGAAGAGAGAGGGAAAAGGAGGAAGGAGCTCATTCAGTGGGATTGGACTTGAAAAAGTGGCAGTAAGACTGAGTGTGTGCGGGAAATGAGAGGGAGCTTTTGTGTGAAGCACGAAGAGTGAAGCTCTTCTCCTCCGAGACGCTGCTTTACTGTTTGAGGTTTTCATTGCGAGAGGAAAAAAAAAAATGCTGCCTGCTCTTTAATGAAAACCACATTTCACAGTGCTGGGAGACTGCTGTGCACACGGACAGTCAAACACGCAGACAAATGTGTGCGCAAACACTTTCTCTTGACCTACAACCTTCTTGGAGACGCGTACAGTATGTCACACTACCTGCTTTCTGATTGGACAAGAAGAACTCCTTTAAAGAAGGAATGATCGCTTTAAAGTGATGTTTTGGTAGTATCTTGGGTTGTGTCTCTTCCTCCATGATAAAACCCCCAAATCAGTGATTCTGTTATCTGTTGCTCCGGTAGAGGAGATTGGAAAATTGTGTTTTTTTCTCTCTTATTCACTGCCATTGTATGGAGGAACAGTCTGAAAATCACACTTCTAGCACATAAACAGACACAAACAATTCAGATTCTGACAATATATAACATAACTAGTCATTCTGCTGATTTAGTAGAGTAAAAATAGTATTTTAATAGAGTAAAAAAATTATGCAGATTTTTTTTTTAAGTAAATCGCTTTTTTTATGTTCTTTAAGTCTAACACCGAAATTCTTCCGACCAGATTTCAGTGTTACACTTGCTGGTTTAATAACATAAAGAAAGCGATTCACTTAAAAAAAAAAATCTGCATAATTTTTTTACTGAATCAAAGTTCAACATCACTTCCAACATCACAGCCATTTGCTGGACAGTCTGTGTTCACTCACTTCAACCATGCTGGTAATTCCCATAAAGCATTACTAGCTATTGGTTGCTATGCCAACTCTTGTGGTAACCAGGGAACTAGTTGGTGATCTTTCTTGTTTTCTCTTGTTATTTATTCATATGTATGTAGTTTTTCTTTTTTTAATTCACAATTTCAAATAATTACAAACAAACATACACACCGAATGACAGAGGAAACATACAGACACATACACACATAGGAGAGGAAACAAAAGAAAATCTTTCTAAAAAGTAGTATACTTTTTAAATATATACTTTCCCCAAAAGTATATATTTAGAAAGATGTGTATACTGTAACTGTAAACAAAAGCACATCATATCTGAGATGAAGTTCTTTAATATGGTAAAGAACTCCTCTGACTGGTCTCAAATATAGTAATAATACCTGAGAATTATGATTATGGGTATTTTAGTGCTGCTGATGATACAAGGCTGTGCTTTGCATCACTGCTGTATCCACAATCACAGTAAAGAGCGCCTTCTCAGGTATTATTACTGTATTTGAGACTGGCTTCCGGCTTTTCCCATTACATAGGTGGACCAGAGAGACAGCTTGAACAAACATCCAACATCCACAGACACTGCAGCCGGCCACGACAGAGACTAAGCTGTAAATATAGGATGTAAATTTGGGAAGGCGATCTCAAAGTGTAATCTGGTTCTCTGTTGGATGATGTCTCACTATAGCTGCTGGTTGGTGGTTGTGCTGAAGGTGGGTGTAATGAAAAGGTTTGTCCATGAGCAAACCCAGACTTAAATGGGGTTTGCTTTGGGCTTTTGCGCTGCTAACACCTCGGGCTTCTGGCTGCTGTTTACCTCTAGATGTTTTCCAAGATTAACAAAGTTTCAAACAAAGTGTTTTAGAGCAGTGGTTCTCAACCTTTTTGGCTGGTGACCCCTTAAAATGACTCAATGCCTCCTGGCGACCCCCCGTTACATAGAGAAAGAAGGATATAAAGAATGATTTTCCTTTTTCAGCTTGTTTCAATTATCAGAGGAGAGTATTTCACAAGAAAAAGGCAAAAAATTAGAGAGAAAAAATGAAACAATAGACATAGAATAGAATTGTACAGCAGAATTTTTCTTTTTCCTATCCTATAAATCATCTTCCGACCCTCTTGGAGGTCCCGACCCCCAGGTTGAGAACCACTGTTTTAGGGTACGGGAGGCTTTTAATAATGGCAAACATCTGATTAGTTATGCAAAAACTATATATATGTTCAAAGGAGATGTTGTCTTTCCACTTAATATATGTTTTACTGTAGATGGAATAAATAATAAAGTATTTTTATTTTTTGTCAGTGTTGTGATTGTGTATACGTTGATCGTGGATACAAATCAAGACTTACATTAGAGGCTAAAAGTACCGTGATCAGGGCGACCTGGTGGATCAGTGGTTTAAGGCACATACCATGTAAACACAACATCCACCTTTATTCGCTTCATTATAGCCTACCCTAGAATTACAACTTCAGTCGGGTCCATCACCTTTTTAAACATCCTTTTAATGTTGTTGTTTTTACTGTGGTTGTTTTACTTTAATATTCAAACATCCTTTTAACATTGATGTTTTCAATGTGGTTGTTTTATTTTAACTATTTTATTTTCTTGCTGTATGTTTTGTCCTATGTATTTTTTTTTTAATTGTAAAGTGTATTGGGACCATGCTTCATGGTGATTCTGCACTTAAATAAAATTGATTGATTGATTGATTGATTGATCCTGGGTTCGAATCCGGCTCAGGACCTTTGTCGCATTTCATCCCCCTCTGTCTCCACTAGAGATTCTCCAACAAAGAAAGAAATGTAAAAAAAAAACCAACAAAACAAAAACCCCCAAAATGCTCTCTCAGCCAGTGGAAAGCCCTCGGCAGCTGAGGGCCGGGGTGGAAAGAAAGAGAAGACACCGCCTTCAATGGCTCCTTCCTTCTGGCAACAACTTCATTAATCACGCCTCCGATCGATGGCCGCACAGGAAACAGGGGCTGCCCAGCGCTGCCCGCTTACAAACAACACCATAGATTTTTCCCCACTCCATCTCTCAACTTGTTGGATCTTTGACCCAGTTTGTCTCTAAATGTGGTTTTACTCTCTGCTGAACACCCAAGTGGGTAAACCCTGATGCTTCAGACAGAGACTGCAGAGAATAATCTATACGGTGGCGAGCCATGGAGAGCCATTAGAGCAGAGATTAGCATTTATTTACTATAGTATGTAGCACTAGCTGTATACAGTCACTATACAGTACTTTCACTGCACAGCATTTGGTTCTACCGCTATACAGCCCCTACCGCTATACAGTAAATCAGTATTTTTCAACCATATGCCATCAAAGCCCAAGAGTCGGCAGGCTTTCATTCCAGCGAATCATTACGGCAGATGATTCACTCATTAGTTTCCCTCTCTCTGATTTAAAGTGGCTAAATGAGTGAAATCAGTTGCTGTAGTGTTTGGTTGGAACGAAGCCTGCAGACTCTTGAGCCTCGATGGCTGAGAACAACTGCAGTAAACTATAAAGCACCAGCACTATACAGTCAGAAGATGTCTGTTTTGTGAATGTATAGTCGAAGATATTTCTTGGCACGCAGAAAGAGGATGAGTGTAAAGGAAAAATGCAGTGATATATACTGGAGAGAGGTGTCAACTCATTTTCATGAGATTATTAACATAGCTAGCTAAGAAGCGCTAATTAGATGATATTAACTGAAAATACAGAAATTTTTTTTAGATACAATTAATTCAGAGTTTACCATCAAGCCCAATGATGGATGCAGCCATTCTCCAAGCATTACTTTTGAGGCTTTTTCTTCCTAGCTTTTCAGATAAAAGTTGTAGAGAACTGGGAAGCTTTGAATGGCTGGAATTAACTTCTCATGCAAAATCATGATCAATAAAGTGTCCACACATGGGCCGAGTTTCCCTGTTGGAGTATAAATGAAATGAAGAAATGAATGAAATGAATGGTTCCTTGTTGATTGTGTTGTGAAAGTATCCTTGAGCTAGATACTGAACCCCGCCCTTCTCAGATATTGTAAGTCCCCTAAAATGTAAAACATAACAACAACATGCTCTTCTTCTTCTAAACATCTAAACATCCCCAAAGTGCCTAAACTCCTTTCTAGGCCCGCCGGGGAAAAGATAACCAGAGATTAAAGCTTGATTTAAGCAAAAGCACACTGAGACTAGGGGCTTCATTTACAGGTAAAAAAAAAAGCAAACAAACAAATAAATAAAAGAGCTAACATTGAAAAGATCAAAGATACACAACACAAGACAACTGCTTTGGTTTGATCCCTGCAGCAGCTAATGTGTCCTGTTCATATGTTTAAGCAAGGCGCTTTGAATCGAAGCATCAAGTAAACGCCTAAAATGTAGAAAAGTGCATTAAAGGGGAGGAAACAGGGCATCACAGACATCATATTATAATTGGACTTGGAGGAATCTAGTATACAAAACAATGTGCGGTTTATAAATACGGCGCCGTTGTTGGGATTCATATCTCTTATATAATAAGCGCAATTGTACCAGAACGCTTCCATAATAATGCCCCTTGTCTGCTGATGATGCCCTTATCCTCTTCCGTTGGTGTTTTGGATTGTTCCACTTCCCCTCAACTCAGACAAATGTTATGGGTCCCAGCGTTGGCCAATGAGCCGTGAAGGAGGCCTGATTAATTGAAAAATCTAAAGAGATAAAGACCGTACCGCTGCCAACCCGAGGAGCGCAAAAGGTAATGAAGAGATGCAGACGGCTGCGCTGCCAAACCAAGAGGTAAAAAACAGGTACAGCGTTAATGTAATACAGGAGAGAGGTTAGAGGAGTTTGAAATATCTACATGATTCTTACAGATTATATAAAGTAATATATATTTGTAGGTAGCACTTAATATAATCTAGATTGATAGTAATATATTCTTATTTAAATCTATGGTGACTCTTTATTTTACAGTGGTCTTATTCCAGTGTACATGGAAAAGAATTATAAATACACAATAATCCTGTGTAAGTACTTCATGAAAATCTCTCTAATTCATAATGTACTTACAAGGATGTAAACACAATGTAAAATAGTGTTGTGTGCTGACATTATTTATTTGAGCTTATGATTAAGTACCTACAGAGAATTCTTGTGTAATTATAGACATTTTGCACAGGTTAGTACACATGATAACACACTGGAATTAGGCCGCTGCAGTACAGCGTTTCCTAATCTTCTTGCTGAGCAGTCTCTAATCAGCTGTAGAATGAGAGTGAGATACCTTCAGGTTATCTCAGTAAATTAAATCAGAAACTCCATGAGTCCCCGTGAATGTCCTATCTAACAAGTGGCTGAGATGGAGTTATTGAAATCGTACAAAGATGCACAGCGGAGCTTGATCAAAAAGGGCCTGGAAACATCTTCATCAAAGAAACAACCTCCCGCCGAGACACCTGCACACCGCCACTGATTCACACCTACCTTCGCCTCGTGGGTGTTTTGCATTCTAGCTGGCGGTGGGGGTGAGAGTGTGGGGGTGAGAGGGGAGGGTGTCATCCCAAACATGGGGTGATGGAAGATTTGATTAGACTTTCCCCTCCCTTCCTTCAGAGTATTTTCGATGTAGCAGTAGGTAGTCTCCTTCCTTTCAAGCCCCGACTTTCCCACCATCCAGAAGCTCGTCAGTGTCTCTAACAGGGTGTTAAAGGCAGATAACATGTGGAGACCCTGTAGATGTCACCCCCCCTCCACACACACACACACACACACACACACACACCCCGGGGCCCCCTCATCTCCCCGTACTTTGTCATCGCCTTGTTAGCGCGCAGCCCGGGAGGATTCTTCAAGGTGTTGTAGGTGTAACGTATCCACATCAACGTTCCCTACACCGTCTTTTTATTTGTTCCCTGCTGTCTACAAACACTTCCAACATCCTCTGTGCAACGTAGCGGCGCATTCGGAGCTGCCGCCACGTGACACGCGATGTGACTTACATTGCTGCAGGGTGTGCAGGAAGGAAAGAAGAAAGGCAGATAGGTTTATTCAAACACAACAACTCTTCCATGCCCCACTACGTCTCTTCAGTCCCCTCTCTGGAGAGTGGCGCCCCGTCTACTTTCAACCAAATACGACCAACTGTAGGGGGAAGAGAGAGTTCAGAAGCGGGATGCAGAGCGGTGGTTTTGACAGCAGGAACCGTCAGATGGTATCTTTATTATATTACACGACTCCTGGAGGACTCGCACAAGCATCTGTTTCTCCACTTTGCCCCCGCTGCAATCATCCAGAAAGGAAGCGACTGCACCCCTCTGAACAATGAGGAGAGGACACTAATTAGGAGCAATGTAGACCAGGCAGATGTAGTGCAGTCGGGAAAATGGAGGGAAGTGCATCGTAAGTGGTTGAGTTCTTTTGATTCATTTATAGAAGCTTAGCGTTTGCGTCACAAATCTCCTAGCAGCCATGTCTGATGCTAACATGGAGAACTCGCTGTGTGTAAATAATGACTAAATACAACAACCAGCTATAGAAAAAGAGAGATACCTGAAAACTAACCTCCGCCAAGGAGGATATGTTTTCGGTGCCGTTTCTTTGTTTGTTTGTTTGTCTGTTAGCAGGATTACGGAAAAACTACTGGCCCGATTTTCATGAAACTTCGTGGAAGGGTGTAGCATGGGCCAAGGAAGAACCCATTAAATTTTGGAGCGGATCCGGATCCGACTCACGAACAAGCAATAATAGCATGAACCTTGGCGGAGGTCTGCGCTCTCCGAGTGTCCTTCTAGTATAAAGTAAAAATGAACAGTCTGATAAGGGAGATTTGTTTCCAAATGTAGGTTACTGTGACACAGGAATGTGTGTTGTCTTTAGCCCTAGTCTCTACTCCAAAGCATACAGTTGTTGCTTGAGAAGTCAGCTCAGTTAATGTAGCCTACATGTAAATGAACAGCTGTCTTTTTTCTAATGTAGCTAGCTAACTAGCCAAATTTGCTAATTTAGCAAAGCAGCAGAAAATAGCCTACAGTACAAATGTACTGTTTTGAACTAGCAGGGACTACTTTCCCTGTTTCCATGGGAAGTAAATGTGATTAGCAATAGGAGACAGTGAAAAATCACTGCACAGCAGATGAATACATGGTTTGTCACCTGAAATAGTTCCAAAAATAAACCTGGGTACATCAGCTATGTTGAGTTAATATTTCATTTATAACATTTCTGAATCTACTAAAAAAACACTAACAAATATTTATTATTAAAGGTTAATCTTTTTAGTTTGGATACTTTACTAGTCTCCTACGTCACTCAACATAGTGTAAGCTAAAGCGTTAGCATGGAGCACCAATGATCGACCACATGGATGATTTTGGGGTCTGTGTTCTCATCACTTCACATCTAAGTTGACCAATGGGCCGATCTCCCAAAAAGTTGATGTATTCCTTTAATGCCATGCTCTACGAAAACAGCAGGTCCACTGTTCAATTCTGTGCACATCTTCAAAAGTGTCTCTTACTTCTTTGTATGTCCTTGTATGTGCCTTGAATAGCTATTGAAAATATCTTAAATGCGATTTCTATTTAGGTTCTGCTACTTTCTACACTGCTTGTATTTTCTTATATTTCCAGACTTTTACGGAGGTCACATTGGAAACGTTTGTTTCATATTCTAAATGTGCCTCATCGTCGTACCTCACAGATACTACCACTTACTCCTGAGTCCCTCAGAAGAGTCGTACAGTTCAGGTTCAGTGTAGGAGGAAATGTAGGCTCGATGTCTCAGTGTTTCAAATTGAGGGAAATAATATCCATACATGTGACTCATAAAGGACACCTGCTCTCAGGGTCCTGCTGGGAGTGTTTTCCCAGCAGTTGGTTGTAGATCAGGGCTGAAAAAGGAGCATGGGGCCCGGCGGGGGTCCACATCTGGAGCTTGGGAACATGAAGGCTCGGTGCTGGGCTTGCAGGGCCTAATTTAGCAGCTGAGGGGGAGCAGGGGTGGCGCGGGTGAGAAGATTGAAGCGCCACCAACTGTGAGCCACTCTGAAATGAAGGATTTCATTCCAAAATGCCATACATCCATTTAGAAAAAAAAATGCGACATGGAATTCATCTGTGAATATTTTTCCAAACCCGATTGCATCCTTAAAAGCGATGCAGCATGTTTAAACAAGAATATATTACTGTCAGAGCAATCGTGATACCTTGGTATCAGAACCGTAAACAAATGAGGCCGAGACTATTGGTAGCCTCAGTCTCACGCCAGTCTTAATTTCTCAAAATTAAGACCACATTTCCCATAAACGCCGTTGTTTATTCTCACAGCTACTTCTTTGCTTCTTCATTCAAAGGTTTTCTCTTTGGCTTTACCGAGGAGGATCAACATGTTGGAAGTGATTTTTCCATCGGACTTTCACTCCTTCCACCATCTGCTGCTGCCAGAAACTCAGAAAGCTTTAGCTCTGTTTGATCTGGAAGAACAGCGCCCACTTCCTGTTTTGTGCCGTAAAGCGATCCAGAAGATTTCCCGCCAAAACCAACATGGTGGCCACACAAAGTAAACTGCAGTGTAGAGGCCGGTGGAGGCTGCCAGTCCTTTCAACATACTGTCTTGTTTATTCATGGTAACTCTACTAAAGTCTCAAAACTAATGTGGTAATGATTTATTGATGTTAACATGCTTCATGTAGCATGTTGAAAAAATATAATTAGTTTGTATGAAAACATCTTAAAAGGAAAATTCCACCCTCAGATACTCTTGAGGGCTTTTTAGACGAGACGTGACACTCGCCTGGTGGTTATTTATGTTCAAGGAGAGGCGCGTGGGCTCGATCCCATGAAACTATCGCGTTCGTGCTCGGCCAGAGTTGCATTGTCTTGAACTTTATGACACCGCGGCACATGGTTGCACCGTTTCTATGGTTACCACATGTACAGCACCAGGTGTTCTTTTCTCTTCGCAAAAGGCGTGGTGAGCGCTGTGTCTCGTCTAAAAAAGCCCTTTACACTCTTATCATCATCAGTCTGTGATGGTCAGTGCAATCCATATTGTATGGTAAACTGTTGGAATTTACTTTTCTGGTGTGCCCACTTTTCCTCAACCTACTACATCTACTACATTTCCCAGAATTACTTTCACCAACCCCCAGAGAACGCGCCTGAACGTGTTGCATCCAGCTGTGGGTTTTACATGCAGGTGGAGAGCGGCAGCGTTAGCGAGAGTTTCCGGTCGAGAAAGACAGAGTCGCACCCCACACACAAGAACAATATATTCCAAAAATCATTATCATAGTAATTCATAACTACCCCAATAAAGTCAATATTTAGATCACGCACATTCACTCAGACACACACACAAACACTCCCTCCACATGTTATAAGAATAGTGACATCACAACTGTTCACTGTGTATGTGATAGGTCTGATGTGTGATGTAACACATTAATACACACGCACACACACAAACACACCTACACACACACATCAATATGGTGCCAAACTATGGGCTCAATAAAGAGTCAAAAAGATTTTGAGCTTGTAAAAAAGATTCCGAGCTTGTGAAATGATTTTTGCAAATAATTTGAGACTTGCAGTTGTATATCACCAGTTGTGAACATGTGAAAACATTTTGCATGAATGTATTTGAATGTGTGAATGTGTAAAAAAGATTTAAGCAAACAAAAATAATGTGTCAATGTGTAGAAAAGATTTGTAGATTTGTTGTTATTCGCCCCTTGATTGGATAGTAAAACTCAATCCCTGATTGGATAGTCAAAAGAGTAGTGTTCCCATTGGCTAGTAGACTCCCGAGGCAAAACAGGGTCAAAAATCTGTGCTTGTAACCTGGATGTCACATGAACAGACTTAAACTTTGAGCGACATTTTTCACGCAGAGTTTGCAGCTCTGAATATTTCATTACACATTCACAAAACTATATCTGTTTGCTCTGATTTTTTTTGCAACCTCGCATTTGAAATCATTTGTCCACAAATGTTATTTACACATTCACAACATGTTTACAACTACAAATCTTTTCTACACATTTACACATTATTTTTGTTTGCTTAAATCTTTTTTTTACACATTCACACATTCAAATACATTCATGCAAAATGTTTTCACATGTTCACAAATGGTGATATACAACTGCAAGTCTCAATTTATTTGCAAAAATCATTTCACAAGCTCGGAATCTTTTTTACAAGCTCAAAATCTTTTTGACTCATATTGAGCCCATACCAAACGCTCCTTCTTATTCATTTGAACTACACAGGCTATAGAAAGTTATAGTCCAAGAAATAATTCTAAGGTAACTGAGGTTTGTGCTTTATAAAGTGAACCCATATAGCTACACTTAAGTTTTCTACCTTTTATACTTGTCAAGGTAGCTCTCTGAAACTCAATTCCTTTCTATTTTTTTTCTGAGTGTTTTGACTTGACTGCTCTGCAGGGAAAAAAAGAAAAAAACATGTTATAGATTTTTCTCATATTGCGTTTATGGACAAATGGCGACAACATCAAAACAAACAAATACAACTTGGAGCCACTACTGCCAGACATGTACTTCAGAATTGATTTGATGTTCTATTCACTGTAAAAAAAACTCAGCTGAACAATATGAATTTTAGTGTTTCTGTTTTATGAACTTCAACAAAAAGAAAGTACAATAATAACTTCTCTCTTTTTGTTGTTATGGTTAGGTTTACATTTTTAGGATAGAATACTTTGGAAAGACACATTGGCTGCTGCGGGGATCAAACCTGTGACCTTTCAGTTACGGGACGTCTCTCTAACCACCAGCTCACCCTGCCATGACAGAGCTATTAACAATGACACTGCAACTGTCTGTCCTGACATGTGGGATACTGTTGTTGAGTGAATGATGGCGTTCGATTCAAACACATTTCAGTGAAATCTGATAATAAAGTGTAACCTAATCTGATATGAATTGCTTCATTGTTTAGTTTAGTGTGGTTCAGTGTATAGAACATTATTGAAACACATTTAAAAAGAATCTTAAAGCGATCAACACAAAAAGCCTTCCATTCTTCCATTATGGTCTTTGGTCTTAAAACAAAAACAGACATGGCACTCATTAGATTGTGACGACTCTAACAACTCTAAGCCCCCAACCTGGATTACAGTTCATGTTTTCCTCAGCCTACCTGAAGAACAACAGCTTGCAGTTTAATGTCATTCTGTTATTACTTCCACCAACTGAGTTCGACGGGGGTTATTGTTTTCACCCCATCCCGTCTGTTTGTCTGTTAGCAGGATATCTCAAAAAGTTCTGAAGGGATTTACACAAAACTTTAACTCTTCATACCATTTGGCCAAAGGGGGGCGTAGTGGGGGGGCGTGGCTTGCCACAAAAAGGCATATAACTTTTATGTAACACCATTTTGGAGAGATTGAAAGATGAACTTCAGGTGATTATGTTTTTCCAAAATGGATATTGCTGTTGTTGGGTGAAAACCTTGTATCTCCAACTTCTCGACTTTCAGGAACTAAGAAAAACAGTCTTGTTTTTAGCTTGATGACAATGCATTTTTGAGTTTATCCAATTGGTTTTGTACAGATTTCCTAAACTCAAACGTTGTAGAATTTTCTCAACCCATAGAGGAGTTACAAGGTTTTCACTCAACAGATATATATCGTTTCAGAGCGAACTCTTCAAATGTTACAGCCTGTAGTTTTCTCTGTTGAATGCTGGGTAGAGAGGAGTATATTACACAAGGATGATTCAGGGTCACTGCTCATGCAATACTGTGAGCTTACAAAACACGTTTAATGTCCAAGTTTTTAGGTTGACTACTGCACTGCTGTCGACTTTAATATGTGACATATTGCTCTTATCAGACACATACCTGCAAAAGAGATTTTAAGGAATGAAGAAAACGTATTTTTCCATTAACATCAAAATAACTTTGAAATTAAACAGTGTGTTTTCAATAGGTTTCAGGGGCCCAAGGGTGATTAAACTCACTCAAAACATAAATGATCAGTTTAACTTTAAATTCAAGTAGGAAAAACACTGAGATTGCAGTTAGGCAGATTCACAGCGGCAGGAATGATCCATTAGCTGAAATGTGTCTTCAAAGCCTTTCAAGTTCTTTAAATTCCAGATGCGTAAGATGATGGCGATGATGAAAGAGATGTAACTTGTGCTGCCGTACAATGAGGGGTTCATTTCCCAACTGATGATAAAGTCCTATAGCATGCTTCCCTGCATCTAGCTCATCAAAATGGAAATGACTGGTTGAATTTAAGTGCAGTATGCATAAGCTCATCTCCTGCTCAGTGCTAATGTTTGTAGCCAGCTGCCAGCAGCTGTACTCAGGCATTTACACCAGAGATACAGCATTTCTCCTGAATTTATAACAAGATTCAGTCCAGATTTATAGTTAATGTTTAATAAAAATATATGAGTTGTTTCCTTCCAAAATGAAAGATCCTCTACCTGAAAATAGTGATACCTACTCTTACAAAATGAGTGATAGCAGGAATTTAAAACAGCTCATGATACTTTTTTAAATAAAGTAACTAAAACATTTGTTGACAAAATACTAATTGTTTTACAAAACTGGATGCTGTATGTTTTAATGAGATTGAATGACAATCTTAAGGTGATTTTTTGCAAGATGGATATATTGTGTTTTGGAATAGCAGTTTAGCATTTTCAAATATGTACCATATCTCATTAGCTTTCCTGGCTTCTAAAAACTTAACTTTACATTTACACTTTACATTTTTATTTTAGGCATGTAAATGATGTCATCCAGAGCGACTTGGAGCAGGTAGGGATTCAGTGTTTTGCCTTTGGACTCGTAGAGCTTTACCTAAAGTGGGCTTTCAAGGAAAAATCCACCCTAAAACACTTTAACACTGTTAAAAACAGCTGCTGTCGATGAACCTTGGATTTGTGTAGATTATGTGACATCACTTGCCAAAAATTTCCACCGTAGCTGCAGTACAACGGAGTTTGACAGCAGAAAATGTTTCAGGATGTAAAACCTCAGCGGTAAACTTCAGGTTTTGGTGTCAGTCCCTCAGAATCAAAGAGAATCAAACAGAAAATCCAAGGAAAAAAGACATCACAGTACTGGACACACTGTGTGATAGACAGCTGATCTCTGGGAAGTGCAGTGCAGAAACACCTCAGTAATGAGCGTTTAGCACCAGAGATGGAGACAAAAAACGGACGGAATAAGCGAAGAGGAATTCAATTAACAGGATACCTTGTGTGATTAAAATGGGGTGAACCAGGCATGTAGATAGGGATAGTAACCCTACTATTACTACTACTAAACACTACTGGTACTACTACTACTGTAGTGTATCAGTAGGGATTAATGAGAAAAGCAGAAGGGGCTTTTAAGAGGAGGGTTAGGTTAAGTGCAGCAAGGAAGAAGAAGATTTAGGGTTACTAAATCGAACCTTAACCCTAAACCCAAGTCCTAATCCTAAACCCGCCCCTTGAAGAAGTGAGGATCGGCCAAAACGACCTCACTTCCTCACTCCGAACATCTAAAACTCAACCTGGATCTCATAAAGACAGAAGTACCAGAACTCTAATTCCTTTCTCTCTAAATAGCTTTATCTCTTTTGGGGTCAAACTGCTTCATTCAGCTTGGTGGATACAAAGTTGGAAGTTGGATTTACTTTCAATGGGGAAAAACTCCAAGATTTTCCTCTTCATGGCATCTAGGGAGTCCTGACTCTTGTTTTGGGAGAGACTTATTAATGCTAACAAGTCATCTGCGCTGCCAAGCTTCTCCTTCACCGCGCCTCACTGTTCCTTCATCTATAAATAGACTGATCTCAGCTGAGGTCAAGCTGCCTTGTTCCCTTTTGCTCGTCCAACAAGCAGTTTGTTTTATAATTGGATGTCTTTCCATTCTTTTTTGCAAGCCATTACAACCATTCCACATGAAAGCAGCTTTATATCATGCGGCGTGTTCGCTTGCAGCACTGCACCGGTGAATCTTAGCTGTGATTGGCTCTTTCTTTAATCAAACAACCATCTGGAGGCTTCCTTATGGGCTTAATGGTTATTGCCTTGCATTGCTCCCACATTTGTCCACAAATGAGCAGATGTATATGCAGGCGCGCGCACACACACACACACACACACACTCACGCTGTTCTATGTGCCCAGCTGTCTTGCTGATGCTTTCCTCCGTAATGTAAATCCTCGCATCATGAATAAAATCATCTCTTGGTTGTATTTAACCGCATGCTGAGTCATTCCACATCCCATGGCTCAGCACCAGCCATAGTATTACTGTATTGATTCCACAGTGGAGAATTCCATAATCACTGATTCATCATAATTTAATAGATAACATGACTTCAAACATTTGCTATGGATACAGACTTAGTTAACATGACTTGTGGGTATAATTTAAAGATGAGGTGATTTGTCGAGGCTTAAGAAATATTAACTGTATGTATGAAGAGAGGTGCATTATTGAATGACTCTTCTCTGTGAATGTTTACACTGAATCTGGTGGTTCCTTGGATATTGTAGACGGATGTGAATGGTCTTTCTTGGCAATGAAGGGCCTTTCTAGACTCTATTTCTAGGCTCATGCTGATCGCCCTGTGATGTCATTGATTTATGAACACCTGTTTTGTAGATTATACTGAGATGACCTGTTTTATAGGTTATATATGTCACTAAGATGATGTGATATTTTATCCTGAAGAGGGCAATATGTGCCAAAACGTTGGATCGTAATATAAAATAAAACTATTGCATCAGAGTTACCGGTTTCTTCTATAGTTGTGCGTTTCTCTTCTCTTTTTAACTGCAGGTGTGAAGTCATTGTACTGTAGTCTGCAAAGCGTGCATTACTCATCGACACCGACACCGAATGGGTTTCACGTTTTGCAATGACATCCACATGTGCAAAAAATCATGATCTCATTTATGTCATATCCTCCAATATATGCAGTAATTTGTATGATATCCGGGGTCTCAATTACTTCACATCAAATCACTTCCATGTTGGTGGAAGCTCGTACGACTCGCGCCGTAATTGAATTGCGGCGTTATTCAACCCAATCGACTTGATTAGGGTTTCATTACGGTCGCTCTGCAGGGTCTTGTCCTTTAGCGGCCGCTGCAGCTCCTCCGGCCCCCTGACTCCCCGGGTCTGAGGTGGAGCCCAGAAATAATCGCCTCGGTGGCCTTTTGTGCACTCAGCAAGGCGAGATGGGGAGTTCATTTGCCGTGAAAATTTATATCCCCCTTTTCCTTGGCTCCCGGTGCCCCCCCCTTCCCCACCACACACATCGCTGTATGGGTATTCTTCTTCCCGTGGGCAGCAGCCGCCATCGCTGACACGCCACATGTTTTATTGCCCACTAAAGCATAATGCTCCACTCCTTTTTGATATTGATTTATTTATTTATTTTCCCGTGCTTGCCTGTAAGCCGCTATGAACGATTGGGCGCTCCAGGCCTGCTGCGACACGATCTGAGAGAGGAGGGGTGGGGGTGGGGGGGGGGGGGCGGGGAGGTATTAAATATATTGCCAGCATTTGTTTCCCGCCTCTAAGTGGATCGGACGACACCGCAGACAAATACTCATCCCCCAAAGTAGAGAGCCTCGACAACAAAACAAGTATGTCCTCTGCTCCATAATCCTTGTTGCATTCAGCCGCCTGGCGGGGGCAGAGCGGCGAAATGGAAGACTTTTATTATCAGAATCAGATTGTTTTGTGTGTTTGTCCAATATGGATTTTGCACATCAGACCTTTTGACTTTGCAGCACTGCAGAGACTCCACACTTCTATGATACTACGTATGATACCACTTTGTGTTTTTTCATTATTAAATTTGAGATTTTAGGCATTTTATTTGACACTCTTGCAATTTGCAATGCAGGGAATATCAGTATCTTGCTCAAGGACACTATAAAATAATGGACTCATTGGCTGTCACAATGAAAAAAACATGGGACTCAATTAGAGGATGGACTCTCTAACCACTAGGTCATGCTGCATTATTTGTTACCTGATTATAGGCTTTTCAATGTGGTTTAGAACTAAGATGATTCCCTAACAGTCTCGCTCTCTTATGGCAATGAATATTGAGCGATTGCACTCGAAAACTTCAAAGATGTGGGTAATCACTTTGATCCTTTATTAATGGAGCAGCAAAGTGGCCTGATGGGTAGGGAGACCGTAACTGAAAGATCACAAGTTCAATTCATCAACAGCCAAGTGTGCTGCTGAAGTGTTCTTGAGTAAGACATTGGATGATTGGCTAAATGCAGAAAATGTTAGAAATTGGAAACACCATCAGTAACTAGCGATTATCCTCTGGGTTGCTGCGATATTATAACAAGTCCCAGTAGATATGAAAAGTGAAGAGAAATTTTGGGACTCTCCCTGCCTTCAAGCGGTGTCAGATTTACGGTCCGAACGAGTTTCCGACCAGGAAGTGCCACATGAACACCTTATTATGTCGGATGATCAAGTCGGAGAAATCGGGAGTTGTGAGGTAATTGCTCTTTCCAACATGGCTGAACAGAGCGCAGAGTCGTACGTAAACATTAGAAATTTCATACAATAAAGCCAAAAATGAACCACAAGTACAAATTTAAAAGACATGGATATTCCTTGATAACTATAGTGCTGCGGCATTCAATTTCCTGTGGTATTTACATTCATAATCCCCTGAAATAGCTGAAGATTGCTTGCTAGCTAGGCTATTGCTAGCTCAATTGTGTGTAAACAGTTGAGGAAATGCTCTCCAATTTTCCGACCATAAAGCACGTGAACACAAACTACTCTCCAGCATGAGTTGTGACGTATTGCCGACTTGGAGGAAAGTACGACCCAACACCACTTGAATGCAGTGTCTCTAAAGGATATTAGGCAACTTAAAGCATAACTCTGACCATCTTTTTCCATGATGGCGATCGATTCTGACCAAAGTCTCGTCTCGTGCTTCACTATAGAGCTACTAAGTGCTACCAGTATGTGAAAGTTGTCAGGAAACTGAAAATGAAATATATACAAGTCTCATTACGGAGTGAGCATCAATGTGTTTCAAAAAGCATGCTTTGTGTGATTTTGGGGTTGGTTTTTGGAGCGTCCACTGTTCTCTATAGGACTGTTGGAGAGCTGCAAACTGTAGCCCTATAAGTAGCTCTATAGTGAAGCAATTGACAAGATTTTAGTCAGAATTGATCAGTATAATGGAAAATGGTGGGGAAATGGGGTCGAGGTTGAAGATGTCTGGAGTTATGCTTTAAGTCTTTGGTTGACAAAATGCTAACACTTATATAGACATATTAAATGATGAGATGATTTTTTTCCCTCCAAAATTTATGTTGGAATAAAACTCTTACTGCATTTGCCTGGTTGACAGCTAGTAAAAGTATGTGAAAGTAAAAACAGCTAGTAAATTTGCTTTAAACCCCGGGACAGAAGTGCTGGCAGACTGCAGAAATCTCTCTTACACTCAGTCTCTTACTCTTCATCTCCATATCTCACTTTCTTATTACTAACCCCCCTTCTCTCTCTCTCTCTCTCTCTCTCTCCCTCTCCCTCTCCCTCTCCCTCTCCCTCTCTCTCTCTCTCTCTCTCTCTCTTTCAAGCTGTAACAAAGGAGAAAAATTGAGAGAGTTATCACAGTTTTTGCATAACCAGCCCATCAGTCTCGAACAAAATCATGTTTATTCATTTTGCCCTCGGGGGAGAGGGGGTAAAAAGGAGATGATTAAATTCTAATTTGACCTCTATCATAATTTAGCTGAGCCTATTATGATGTCAATCATTTGAACTCAATATTGCAGCGAGGAGAGAGGAGGGTGTGTGGCAAGGGGAAAGGGGATTATAGTCAGTTTGGGGACCACACAGTCACTGTATCAAATTGGTTTTATCCAGCCACATGTAATTTTTTCCCCGGAGAGAACGGAGCTTGTTCAGATGTTCCATGTGTGAAGTGAACATGGTAGGGCATCAAAGGAATGATGGACTTGACTATAGCTAGTGAATGATTGCTTTTTAGTTTGCGTGTAAAATTGTGCTCCGTGGGGGGGAAATGATTTGCTCATTACACCCGTGAGTCAAAGATGTGAGGAGCACCGTACGATGACAAAGTGAGGACATGGTGTCATCCGGGTGAAACGACTCCCTTATCGCGGATTTAAGAAAAATAAATGCATTCAGTTGTCTAGCTATTTGTGTTATGGTCTGTGTTCCTGTATTCCTGATAATGGCTTTTCCGCTGGATGAGTGTTCAATGCCGTGGCGCACTACAGTATGTTCTGTACATCCATTTGTTTTGGTGCGGATATGCTGGGGATGTGTGCGTGAGGCCCTCGGATGTCTCTGGTAATGGTGTGTTTTCACACAGCGCTGGCAGGAGTGTCATCATTGTATTCCTCTCTGATACACAGTGGACCAAATCTGCTCAGTATTAAGGGTGCGTTCACAACAGGCATTTTTTTTTAGCGGTTGAGCGGTTTATTCGAACTCTGGAGCGTTTACTGGAGCGTTTACTTTGGTGAGAACAATGTCATCCGAACAGAGAGACAGAGATGCAGAGAAACACCTGAGTCCCGTTCCTCTTCCAAGCGGACTGCGATGCGCTTCATTAAGAGTGAGAACATAATCTGATCCAACTACAGGAAATTACCCCAAAACGCAAGGGTTTCTGGGTAGAAGGACATGGATGTTGACATCTGATAGCCAGATCATGCTTGGAAAGCCTAGCATAACAAAATGAAATGAGAGCAAAGCCAAGTCTGGACTGATGCTCATATTCAGCTATTTCTTCATGTGTTCTTAAAGTCCCTGTGAAATGAACTCCCATTACTTTTCCTTCCTGGAAAACAGAGGATCTTTCATGGTGACCTCATGCTGCACTAGTAGGCATAAATATAAATTTCGAACCAATAAAACCATCACAGATTTTTGAACAGTCCTGCCCCTCTGCCCCTCCCATCAAATAAAACTGCCTTTCTCTCCCTGACTGATCTCCCATTGGTTTAGACTTTTGAATGATCCTTCACTGCATTATGTCCCGCCCCAACATCCTGTTTCAACAGGAAATACATCAAATCAAGGAAGTAAAGATGCCATATCATGTGGTCTTTAACTGGTATGAACACCAGAGAAGAAGAGACAGACAAGTCTATCACACTTAGCTAAAGTTACACTGGTATCAGATTTGTATTGAGTTACCAAAACACTGTCCAATAAACGGGCTTCCTGTGAGTCATGTGACTTTTGCTTACAAGTCCTGGTTTGCTTGTAACCGGGCAGTGTGAACCTAAATTAACCAAATGCAACAAAAAATGCAACAAACTCACCTTTTCCATTATGTTTTGGAGCAGAATTGTGGGTGTGATTGCACCCTAAATAGAAAAACAAAGGGTGCTGAAACATACCTATAGTAAGCCCATATAATAGTATTAATAGCCATACTTACAGTATAGTATGGATACAGTATGGCACTTGTGCAATGGAACAACTCCAAAGAACAACCCCCCTCCACTCACACTTTTACAATACAATAAACCCACATACTGTATGTACTTGGCCTTGGCTAGTGAGTGGCTCATGCTGGTGTTTCATGTTGTTTATCTAACATATGCGTTATTGATCGGGTCAGTATCTGTCTTGTTCGACTGCCCGTCTGCAGAGAGCAGTAGGTCTCTTTTGATGCTCACTATTGACGGCTGAGTGTGTCTGGTGAATGTCGACATGCTAACATCTCCCTGCCTGCTGTGTCTCTCTGTGTTTACTGTGTTGCAGGACTGGCTGTTGTTGGCTCGTCTGGTGGGCGATACGATGCTGCTGTTGTTGACTGTGTTTGATCCTCCGGCTGCTTCTGACTAGTGAGTTTGAATCTTGTGTGTGTGTGTGTGTGTGTGTGTGTGTGTGTGTCTTTGCATGTGCATAGGCCAGCTGCACTCTGCTGTATGTGCCTGTTGTTAATGACTGTTCTGTTTGAAGAGTGCATGTGCGTACATATATACACTGCAAAAACTGACAAACTTGTTAAGTTATTTTGTCTTGTATTCAGACTTAACAAGCTTATTTTAGGATTTTATTTAGTGAAATCATCTCACTGCACTGGCAGATAATTTTACCGGTTTCAACAAATTTGACTTTTTTTTTTTTCCAGGATAATGTAACTTGTTCCAGGACATTTACTTGGTAAAAGTGAAATTGTCTTGGAGAAAGTTTTTTGTTTCAAGATTTTCTTCATTGTTATAGTCATTAGTATAAGTCATTTTGGCATGTATCAAGTCAAATTTATTGAAACCAGCAGGATTATCTGCCAGTAGCTTGTCATTTTTTGCAGTGTATATGTATATATATATATATATATATATATATATATGTACATGTGAGTGAGTGTGTGTGTGTGTGTATCTGCATCTGTCTCTGGCAGTACGTGTGTGTGTGTGTGTGTGTGTTTGGTGTGTGGTGTATTTAGCCCAGCTGTACATAGTCCTTTTCATCAGAGGCTCAAAGGCTAGTGGACCAGAGGGATCCACTCAGCAGGGGAAATCATTTCACAGAAGGGGGGGGGGGGGGGAGGTCTGGGGGGTTATCTCCCACAGCGACCGGAGCAGGCTATGGGGATAATGCCACAATGAATGTGATTTCATTCCCCCTTCTGAAAGGAGGAAGGGATATATATATATATATATATATATTTTTTTTTTTTCGTTATTTCAAAGAGCTGGCAAAAATCAAGCTTTTCATAAAGCCTGGCTCGGGAAGAAGGAAAAAAAGTGACATAAGCCCTTAAGCACTTCAACTCGTTGCTGCTTTGATTTCCCGTCCTCTCCTTCCCTCTCTTTTTCTTTTTGTTAGCGTCGTTTCCTTTCTTATTTTTTTTATTTTATTATTTTGCAACTATTATCATTTGCTCATGCAAAGCTGTTTGGATGTGTGAAATGTGTTTGCGTCTTTAGAAGAGACTTTTTTTCTTTCGCTTTGTATTAAGAGGCATTAAGTGTTAGTTTGAGGACAATTGTCCCACTTAAGTCTGGGAATGTGATGCTGTCTGTTCCTCTTCCTCTCTTTCTAAAACGGACAGACAGGGTTTTCTCATTGCACCAGTACTGAGCATAATATGGTTATGGTACAGTGTTCGTATCGTTCTACGCCTGAACCAGCTCTTCTGTGGTTATGGTTGGTTATGGTACAGTATCTTTGCTTTTTCTTTGAAATACTGAGCAGGTGCGATGCTGTTTGTGTTGGACTGTATTGTGCAGAAAGCAGCCATGTAACCCTGCCAGCACCATTTGAAATTGGGCCAAGTGGGCTTGAATCACACCAAACTGTCAGACAAACATAACAGAAGAACATACCATACTGGACCGTATAGCTATAGCATGGTACATACACACACATACACTCCAATAAACCCAAAGTTTAAAATCTCCCTCTGTTGCTTGATCTCGACAGCACAAAGAAGGAAAATGCATAATCAAATTTACATAGGTGCGCCAGCCCGCCGTGCTTCTGGGATCCCTCATTAAGGAACAAATGATGATTTTAGGAAAATGAAAATCAACAGCTGGACTCATTTGTGCTTGCCAATCCATGTTGCGTAATCATGTTGCAGTATAAACTACTTTTCCAAGTCACAAGTAGTGTAGTGGCAGGAAACTTTACTTTCTCCAGGTGGAAATATAACCACCACATTGATTTTATCGAGTGAAAGGATGACAAGAACATTGTTAACTGTAAATTATGTGCAGGTTCAAAAAGTCTTTCCACTGCAAATAATTTGACATCAAATCTCTTGCTGAAACAGCGTCACAGCACCAAACTCATGGTGAAAAACCGTCAAATTGATCTTGAAAGGACAAGCAAAAATAACTGAAGGGTGAAAATGCATGTGGATATGTGTTAAACTCATCAGAAATGTAGGGACTTAAAGTGGTAATCCACAAAGGTGCGTCCTGATTTTGAGCCGTTAGAGCCGTCCCAGGTCAACAAGGGCGGACCTTGCCTTAAATCTGCTCAGCCAATCCCAAACGTCATCATGACATCACAACCTGTGCACAGTTTTATGTGTTTTTTGCGCCCTCTTCTTCAACATTTTTTAAAATCACATCTTTGAGGACCTTTCTTTTAGATGTTACTTGTTGACGTGATTAGCATAATGTATTGGTGGTTTTAATGACATTAAAATAGTTACTTTAGCTTACGTTAGCATGCTTGCTAGCTAACTTGGCTTTAGCCATTGCTACTTGCTAATGTGTTTTCATACTGTTAAAATACTTGGAACCTGCGTGGAATAGTTGCTTCTCAATATTGCAAAGTTGTAAAGTTATGGAACTGCTCTGGATATCTTAGCTTGCTTAACACTTAGCTAGCTTGCAAGCATGGACTTCATTTGTGTTGACCCAGAGATTAAGATTAAGGCTTAAGTAACGCAGTAACTAACATAACTAAACATAACTAAATCTCCAGCTCCTGTGTGTACCACCTCCATTTATTCAAGTGTGGACAATGCATTTACTGATTCTTTTTAATGCTGCTGTACTGTTAATGTTTCCTAACATAATGTAATGTTTTTTTTAACTTTATTGTTATTGTTATGTTGTTGACCTGCCTGGGGACTACAGATGTAAATTAGCCTCTTGGCTAACTCTGACACATTTACATTGAAGTGTGAACTAAAATGTTGATTGATGTGTACTGTGCCAAATAAATCTTAAATAAATAAATAAACAGAGCATTACTGGGATTAGTAATGTAATTGAAATTGTAATCCCACATTACTGTAATATACTGAGTAACGCGTTATCGCCCAACACTGGTGGTCATGCAGCCTGAAGCTGACTCTCGATCAACATTCACGTGTCCCGTCAACAGACCTACTTTCTACAACTTTCTCAAACCCAGCTTCCTCCCCAGGGCTTAAATTCCTGTGTTGTCCAGTGAAGTGAGGTGGTCGATTCTTCCTGTAACAGATACGACGCAGGTTTGAATCCTGCAGCAGCCAGTGTGTCCCGTCAAAGTGTCCTGGAGCAAGACGCTGATGAAGCGGAGAGGCTGCTGTCCTCTTCTCCCCAGGCTTCTGGAAAGCTTTTCCTTTTGTCGTCACCAGAGCAGGTCACTGATGTGGACTTCCTCCCTCGGATGTCGGACAAATCACGTTATCCTGCTGGAACCCAGTAAATCTCCATCTTGTTGGCCGCCTGTGACAGCAAGCACACAGACAGCCTCCTCATGTCAGAGCACAGACAAAATACTCAGAAGATCCCTGGAAATAAAATATGTCCATCTGAAAAAATCATTTAGTCTCATATTCAGTCTTAAAATCTTATTTTTGTGTCCCCGCAACTGCTGTGTTGTGTATTTTTGGGTTATTTTTTTTATTTTTTTTTTATTGTTTTATTAGTAATATTTATTTATTTTATGTGAATGTATTTTTGCATGTTTTTATTTATTTGTCTTTTCTCACATATGGGAATATGTTGACTCCCATGTTGTTACTGATACTGTATGGGGACAAATCATAAATAAAGTGGGGGAAAAAATATATTTGAAGTAAAAAAGAAGTAAAGTAAAAGTAAAATTATCTTAACATATTGGCAGAATTTTTCACCTGTTTTCACAAAAATAAGATTTTAAGACTCAATATTAGATTCAAGTATTTGTTAAGTTTGATATGTTTTGCAGTGTTCAATGAAGGGAATTCAAACAAATACTCATGTTTTTTAAAGACTAGTAGGTAACAAATGGTACCACCTCTATACCCTGGATCCTTTATTTTTTAAATATTGAATGATGAAATTTTACCTTGTGCAGTATAAGTATTCAGCTTTCTTCCTGACAGTTTCTACAGACTGACTTTTTGCCTTAAGCGGTATGCAGCCATTATTAAATTGAAGAAGCAAAGAGGAGTGCACTCGTGTTGCGTAGCTCCATGTGTAGGGGTGCACTCTGGGAACAGTCAAGCGGTCCCATAGCATGAGGAGCCCACTAGAGAGAAGCACTGTGAAACCGCTCTGCTGGAGATACTTCAGCTGTAACATGCTAGAGGAGGCAGAAAGAAATGGATGCTGATTTTCTTTCTCTTTTCTTACTTGTCAAATGTCACAAAAAAACGTCCACATTACCGAGTGATTTAATCTATCTTTGGGTCTCAAAATCTCATTTTTTCCCCCAGCAACAGGTGAAAAATAAGATAATAGGTGAAATCATTTCAGTTTTCCAAAGAAATTTTATTCAAAAAAAAGTGACATAATCTTGAATTATGGTAGATCACTCCACTGATATCAAGATGTCACTTGATCGAAGAAAAAGGCCTCTGAAGAAAGTAAAATTCATCTCACCCTCCTGGCTTATTCTTATCCCTTACTTAATAATAATAATAATAATGAGTGATATTTTAATATAAATACATTTCCTTATTTATTAGACAATTCAAGGAAAAAGTACTCAACTCACTGTTTGATTGACAGGTGATCTCACCACAGCAATGAGTGCTTAGCAACAAAGTGGAGACAAAATTAAAAAAAGGTCATCAGAGAATCATCAGTGTTTTTAAAAAATATTGACTGATGAATTTCAGGCAGCATTATAATTAGAAACCTTCTTGCAGAACATCTAACTTTTTATTTTCTAATCCAAATCTTCAAATGCAAAGAAGGGGAAAAAATAAAGAGAGAAGAGGTCAGAAAAGAAGAAGAGGGGGCAAAAAACAAAAACAAGAATCTCGCGGGGGCGTGTACGTTCCTTCAAATTTTTTTTTCTTTTTTGTATCTGAAATGGGAAAATGTTTTATTAGCACTAAAAAAACGGAAAATCAAAACCATGATCCGTTTTTTCGTTTTCCTGCTTCAGAAACAAAAAAGAAAAAAACAGTGTACACGGCCCCTCGATTACCACTTTGAGAAGAATATGATTTCAAGACTGGATAAAGGGGTTAAATCACTTTTGAAGACATTTTTAAGGTATTTTTTTTGCAGTGTAAATACTCTTCTCTTCACTCATCACCTCCTCTCCTCCACAACACCTCTAAGCATGATGGGAGGGAGGCTGTTTGTGAAGTTGGCAGCCGGGGGTCGGAGAAAAATCCTAATGGCTGATGATCACTCATCGATCGGTGAGCTCTCTCCAGCGACCGCAGGCCTAAGGCTCATCTCTGACCTCCCCCTCCCTCCCCTCCCTCCCTCCTCCTCCTCCTCCTCCTCCTCCTCCTCCTCCTCCTCCTTCCCACATCCCGGAAGGTCTCATTGATCGGCGTCCTTCAGAGATACGGTGGTGGTGTGTGGTTAGAGGCACGCTGCGATATGGACTTTAGACGGTCGAACGACTTAAGGCGAGCGCTGTGGCCCACTTAGAGTGCGGCGGGTCAGACGGGACGATGAGAAGGAGACCTCAGATCCAGAGCTTACCCGTTCCTCCATCTCATTACGCCGTTATTCCAGTTTGCCGATACACTCTTCTCGTCGCCCTGAATCGTGCGATCAGGGCTTTTCCTTCGTCGATTATCTGGAGGGAAGAAGACTGAGAGAGAGAGTAGATGGTTAAAAAAGCAATTTCCCCACGTTGGGAGTTAGTCATCCGTCTCTGACGCCCGCGCCCCGCTCTAGTCATGCGGTGATTTTGATAAAACCCAATCTATTTGTACCAGATATGAACGCCGGTGTCCTCCACCTACGTAATTAATTATAATGCTCTGCCGTGAGTCGAACCTGGCGGTCGTGTGTGATTGGAGACGACGGCCCCATCTAATCTAGTCGTTTGTCTATTCCACATGTGACTTATGCATTGTTTTCTATTGACCCTGAGGGTGAATTCATCTTGTTGCTCGAGTGTGGAGTCTGTGTGCCGCACTGAGAGCTGCTGCTGGACCTGCTAGGGATTCAGTACCTTTCTCAAGAGCATGGGGAATCGAACCTGGGACCCTCTGGTTACAGCATCGTCCCTCTAACCAGTAGAGTTGGTGTATGTGTCAGGGTTTGACCAATATGGGTTTTTGAAGGCTGATACTGATATTTTTTGGATTGAAGCTGCTGATTTTGTGCTGCTATTCCAAAGCTTTATATTTGACCAAATTTCATGCCAAAAAATTACTTCAGTGTTTTCCCCCAGAGTTTTCTTCTTCTCAGGGCGGAAAAGCCTCTGAAACAGCATTCAGACCATCATGGGACACTAAAACTCAAAACTTATTAGAAGCTTTTTAAGCTCCACCAATTTAATTGATATATGGAGGATCCAACACCCTACAGATAGAGAATATTCATTTTTCTCCAAAATGCATAAATAATACTCCCACATTGATTATTTTTTTACTAGACGCAAGGCTCATACCTAATGTAACAAATACCAAATATCACAATATTTTGATTTCGGATCATGCTCCAACCTCAATTACTCTTGATTTTAAAAAACCTAGGCAGTGCTTTTCATGGCGCCTATGCCCATCTTTGCATACTGATGAAACTTTCTGTAAGCACATGTCTGAAAAAAATCACAGAATACCTCGAGACCAACGACACTTCGGATGTCTCAGACTCCACCTTGTGGGAAACGTTCAAAGTTGTCATGAGGGGCCATGTTATTGTGTATGAAGCATCTTTAAAGAAATCACGAAAGGAACGTTTACAGGAAATTGACTCGGAGCTTTCGCAATTGGAGACGTCGTACAGAAGCACAGGCAACTCCTAAACCTTGCAAAACATTCTTAACCTTAAATATGAATATAACACAATTTTGACGGGACAAGTCAGTGATCAGCTCCTGCGACTCAAACAACGATATTTTGAACTCGGGGACACACCCCACACACTGTTAGCTCGTCAGCTCAGAGGACAACAAGCCAGCAGGGCCATCCACAAAATAAAATCTCGCGCTGGGGTAGTTTTAGCCGACCCAAAGTCGATAAATATCCGCTTTAAAGAGTATTATGAAGAGCTATACAGATCTAAAGCTAAGGGAGATGTTAATGCTTGGTTAAAAGACCTGAACATACTGAAACTAGACAGTGCCTCTTGCGAGGCCCTAAATTCAGAACTGTCCCCTGCAGAAATCATGGACTCTATTAGATCAATGCAAAATGGCAATGGTCATGGTATACTGGCAGTATGGATATGAAGGTGGAGACAGGTCTGACCTGCCCCCCTGGCTGGCCATTGAAAAAAGCCTAACCTCTAAGACTTCTCTCCCTGCTCTCCTCTCTTCATCTCCTAGGCCTCCTACTGCTTTTAGGAGGGATCATTTCATCCTGTCCAACGCTCAGAGAATCTGGAGCCAAATTAGAAAATCTTGCGGGCTTCCAAACACATCGATACACGCCCCAATTTGGCACAACCACGCCTTCTTGCCATCCTTTGCAGACCTTTAGAGAGTGGAGCCGGAAAGGTATAATCACTATAAAAGACCTCTACATAAACGGACACTTTGCCTCATTTGAACAATTACAATCCAAGTTCTCACTGTCTAAAACACAATTCTTCAGGTGTTTACAGTTAAGAAACTACGTCCGGCAAAATATTCTGTCTTTTGAGTCACTGCCCGAAGATAAATCGTTGTTCAAGCCTCTGCTGGGCTCCCCAGAAGCAAGACATCTAGTTTCAGACTTGGTGTGCATCTTCTCAAGCAAACTAGACAAACCCACTTCCAAAATAAAACAAGCCTGGGAAGAAGAACTAAACATTGAAATTGACGGTGATATCTGGGATGAAGCACTAACAGGAATAAAATCCTGCTCTGTTAACGCCAGGCTCCAACTGATCCAATTCAAAGTAATACACAGACTGCATTACTCTAAGGCTAAACTGCCCCGAAATCTTTCCTGATCTCTCGCCTTTATGCAACAGGTGCAATGGTGCCGAGGGTACTCTTGCCAGCCATTTCTTGACTTGTCCAAAACTCCATAATTTTTGGTGTCTCCTATTTCAATGGTACTCCACTGTTTTTAATCTCACTTTAACCCCTGACCCTGAAACTGTTCTACTCGGGTGGAAATCTGACTCTACCCCCAAGTTTGAGACCTGGTTAGGTGAAAGAAAGACTGAGATACGAACTGTCTGGTAATCCTCAGAAGTTTTCAGAATATGGAACCCGGTGTTCCAGCACATCAAGGACCAATAGAACTCTCCTCTCTTTGTAAAACGCGCCCTTGTTCCCTTTTGTAGATGAGCAGTGAAAATGGTAAAATATTATTGAGAATGTTGCCCTAATGTTTTTCCTTTTTGTCTTATTGTTATTATCAATATATACTGTATATAACATTTTTTTTTTCTCTTTTTTCTCATGGGAAGGGGGGAGGGGGGTAGGGATGGGCTTCACTGTTATTACTATTATTTATTTATTTATTTTAGGTATTGTACCTGTCCAACTGGTTTCAGTATGTCTTGTCTGTCTGATCTTATTATGTATGCAAAGCCACTATAAATAAAATGTAAAAAAAAAAAAAAAAAAAGCTTTTTAAGGCAGGGAGATCCACCGCACCTATTCAATGGTAGAGAAACTCTGGAATGCATCACTTGTTTATTAATAAGGATTCCCATTAAGTATACACAAGGGTGCCAGCTATTCTTCCTGGGGTCCCATTAAAACACAACGTACATTCAAAACATATGCACAAAGTTTAAAACCAGGATGCAATAAAATCAAAAACTAGGACCACTTTGACATGGGCTACAGCATGAAAGACAAGTGAAAATATTAATAAGATAAGTCACATTTGTACAGTAAACAATGATTCTTACATATCAAAAGGCTAAGGACAAACTCTATCAGACAAAAGTGTGAATGAAATACAAATGTATGAATACAATAGTACAAAACAACATTACTACCTTTTTTAAATGAAGAAATAATTTACAGAAAATATTATTGAAAAATTAAATGAAATAATGGATCATGCTAAGAAAATCAAATGTCATGTCAGGTTTTCCAGTCTGTTTGGAGGAACCTCCATCATGTCAGAGGTGGATGATATCTGATATTTAACAAAAGGCCGATATCAGCCAATACATCCTAACCTTGTACGTATATTTGACTAACACATCAGCACTGATCAGGCTTTACATGCATAAGGACTGCAGTTCCACTTAACCCAATAACCCAGCTCTGTTACATGTTAGTGCGTGTGCTTTTTTCTCTTTTTTTTGAAGGAAAACACAGCAGTGGGGGATCAATATGTACTTTGCTGGCTTCTCTGAGTAATGGAGCTGCTGATTACTAACAGCCATGTGGGTTGCAGATGCAGACGCCCACTCTCTTCTCCTCTCCTCTCCTCTCTCCATCCTCTTGCTTTCTCTCTAACTTTCCCTCCATCGCTCTCTTCCATTTCCCTCTCATCCCCCCCTTCCTCCACCTCCTCCTTTTTTTTTTTTTTCCCTTTTCGACTGAGATCACTGTGTATTTCTTTAAGCTGCCTTCAGGGACGGAGGCATGTAACTCTCTGATTAGATTACATACCTTGTCTTTTAAGAAGAGGGAGATTTATGCCTTTTCATTATTAGGGAGAAAGCATTTAATCAATAATTGTTGGGAGGGAGAATTTATGGCAGGCGCAGTCGGTTAAAAATCTTTGGGGCCAACGTTATTTACTGTGACGGGGACCGAGGCTGCGGAGGGCTTGGATCGGGGCCCGCCGCGCGCAGACGGGAGGTGGCGAGGCAATCAGTCAGCCCGCCTGGATGGATGGAGGCCTCCAATCTCTGTCTGTCAGCTGCCGACAAGAAAGACACAAGACGGTAGCGCCGCCTTAGCTCTCAAACAAGATCCGAACGGGGGGGGGGGGGGGGGGATCCCTCCAGTCCCCAGTCAACACGCACAGATTAATACAAGGATGTGTTTGATGAAAAGGCGTACAAACACACAGAAAGATGAACACATGCATATGCACACACACACACACGCCTCGTCTTAAATTTCAGCCTGCTTGTTGCTCTACTAAACAGCAGAGAGCTGTGATACTGCCAAGTGTGAGCTGTGTACTTGTCCCTGAAATGATCACAGGCAGCCAGAAACTCCCTTAAGAAACAACTTGGTAAGATTCAAGGCGAACACGTTCACTCATCACTGCCAATTCCCAATCCAGTACCTTGTGTATATTTCTCTAAGAAGCACAGCTTGCTTGTTTGATGTGTTTTTTTTTCATTTGTCATGCACAGTTGTGTGTGGGCAGCTTCCCCCCCCCCCACCTCCTCCTCCTCTTCCTCTTCCTCCCCCCCTCTCCTCTGCCTCCACAAAGTTTGATTTCATTAATTTTTGGCCATTCCGGCTTGTAACCCCGCTATCTCTACCATGCTTGGCTTGCTGTGCCCGCCCTCGCCGCTCGCTGCCCGACACTGTTTCAGTCGAGAAATGGAGGAAGGACGGACGGAAGGGAGGGGAAGAAAAAAAACAAAAAAAAAAACAGGAAAGGGAAGGGAAGGGGAGCCAGTCCGGTAAGAGGCTTAGGCGCCTCCTGGAAGCTGTCGTTTGGCTTGGGACTGAGTGCTGTTGTGGAATTGAGTTGCTCCTTTATCTGCTTTCGGCTGTGTGATTCCAGGCAAAAAGTCTGACCACTGCTGCTCTGCTTGGCTGGCTCTGGCAGGTACACAGAAGCAAGCACACACACACACACACACACACACAAGCTTAAGACCCTCTCACACACGACTGAATCCATCTCTAATTTCTCCGTTTGTACTTTTTATTTGCTGTTTGGCAGCAGCAACAACAACAACAGCATCAACAGCAGCAGCAGCATCAGGAGGCTGAAACTGTTCACTTCTCTGAGTTGTGGGATGTTTGAACACCACAGACCTGCTTCCTACAACTTTCTCATGTAGGCTCATCCTCAGGGTTTAGACTGTTGTGTTCACGAGTGGCAGAGAGACCGTCCTGCACTATAGATAAGACACGGGTTCGATTCCTGCAGCAGCCAATGTGTCCCATACTGTCTAAGCCCATTTTTGGCGTTTTGGTATAGGCTACATTGAAATTGCCGCTGGTTTAACACTTTAAAAGTATTGTTGCCGCCTTACTGCTGACATCCTCTTGTTCAGTACAACCTCAGCTACAAGTGTAACTTATCATAAAGCCAGTTCAGGAGACTGTATAGCAACTCGTAAGCTCTAAAGTAAAAAAGGAGATTTTTTTTTTTTTTTAATTCATAGAAAATTATTGAAAATGGGTGAATCTTAAATCATTTTCTATGAATTTCTATATTTTTTTGTCCCCTTTTTGACTGAATCAACTTTTCGAATGATATCAACAAAGGAACAGAGAAGTTTTTTTTTGTTTATACGTCATTGAAGTGAAAAAATGATTCATATAAATATGACAATAGGTTGTTTGCTATCATATACGGGAGTAGAGCAAACGCATTGTTGATTTTGTTATTTTCATAGGATTTGTTGACGGTAAGCAATGCATTAAAAAAGACCAGCCTTATCCTTTAATGTCACTATCCACCCCTTCCCCCTTCCCCCCTCCCCAGCCCCTGGGTCCCCAGACAGCCAGGATCCCCGGGTGGCCCCGGCGAGCACGGTGTTTCCCATTCTCGACTGAAAGGCCACACTATAAATCAAACAGCCACCACAGCGGCATCGCCAGCAGCACCCGCTTACATTCTGCCATGCCTCACCCCTCTTATGTGTACGAAGGGACATTACCATTAACACACATATACATCAGAATAATACATTACATAAACATCTTGGCAAATATGCAAGGGATGTTGTTCACCCTGCAAAAATGTCCATCTTAAGAAGACATTTCATCTATTACTGAGTGCTAAACGCTTATTTTTCCTTTCTAATGTGAATAAAGTTGCCAGTGGAGTGAGATAATTTCACTTGTTTCCAATACAAAAAAGCTTGTTTCAGTAGTTTTTGACTGTTTTGATCTTGTGATTTCATCAAGATCAGCCTTATTCTACCTTGTTTCACTGACAGCAACACTTGTTTCTAGAAACTTCTTGAAACTGCATTGGAAACAAGAAGAATGATCACACTCCACTGACTCACTTGTTTACGAAGAAAAATATTTTGAGAAGTAATAGATAATAAATGACTTGTTCAGATGGACATTTCATGCATTGCTGGGCTGATGTAGAGCAAAATGATCAGGTGAAAGATAATCTTTGGATGAAAGAGACTGTGAAAAGATAACTTAATGTTTTATGAATAGAGGCATGAACAGGTGCATGTATCTAAGTCAGTAGACCCAGACAGCTTGAGTCTTATACTACCCACAGGTTGGTGTGCTTGTGTTTTCTGTGATCTTTAGAATGAAAATCTAAGGTCAAGTAAATTCGACAATTCGTCAGTTTGTGTGTTGGTTGGTTAGTTGGTTGGTTTGTCTGTTTGTTGGTTGGTTGGTTTGACCGTTTGTTTGTTGGTTGGATGGTTGGTTGGTTGGTCGGTCGGTTGGTTGGTTGGTTGGTTGGTCGGTTGGTTGGTCGGTTGGTTGGTTGGTTTGTCGGTTGGTTGGTTGGTTGGTCTGTTGGTTGGTTGGTTGGTTGGTCGGTTGGTTGGTTGGTTGGTCGGTCGGTTGGTTGGTTGGTTGGTTGGTCGGTCGGTTGGTTGGTCGGTTGGTTGGTTGGTTTGTCGGTTGGTTGGTTGGTTGGTCTGTTGGTTGGTTGGTTGGTTTGTCGGTTGGTTGGTTGGTTGGTTTGTCGGTTGGTTGGTTGGTTGGCTTGTTGGTTGGTTGGTTGGTCGGTTGGTTTGTCTGTTGGTTGGTTGGTTTGTCTGTTGGTTGGTCGGTTGGTTTGTCTGTTGGTTGGTTGGTTGGTTTGTCTGTTGGTTGGTCGGTTGGTTTATCTGTGGGTTGGTCGGTTGGTTTGTCGGTTGGTTGGTCGGTTGGTTTGTCTGTTGGTTGGTCGGTTGGTTTGTCTGTTGGTTGGTCGGTTGGTTTGTCGGTTGGTTGGTTGGTTGGTTGGTCTGTTGGTTGGTTGGTTGGTTTGTCGGTTGGTTGGTTGGTTGGTTTGTCGGTTGGTTGGTCGGTTGGTTTGTCTGTTGGTTGGTCGGTTGGTTTGTCTGTTGGTTGGTCGGTTGGTTTGTCGGTTGGTTGGTTGGTTGGTTGGTCTGTTGGTTGGTTGGTTGGTTTGTCGGTTGGTTGGTCTGTTCATTGGTTGGTTGGTTTGACCGTTTGTTGGTTGGTTGGTTGGTTGGTTGGTTGGTTTGTGCGATTGGTGCACAAATACCAAGAAGTAGCTCTGTGGTTTTCTAACTAGTGGCTAGTCAATGCATAAATTGAGTCAATGCATGAATTTCGTTCAGCGATTGTCTTGGTTCTAACAACACTGAGCTGCCACAGTATTTTGTTGTGTTAACAGGTGGAGTTTTTAAAGTCAGTGTAGTTTCACTCATTCCAATCATGCAGACCCTCCACCCCCCACCTGACCCGAGCACCTAGAAAACACCAGCGCACTTGTTTTAAAGTCATTCACATGTGTCATTTTCTCTGCACTGACTATCCATTGTTGTTATTTGTCTTTTTGCAGCCTCTGCTCAGTGTATGATTTTGAATGACAGCTCCACCATTGACTTCCACCATTTTGTCAAAAGCATCAATTACAGGCCAGTCTCCTCTGTGCCTGTGTTTCCTCACAAGACAAGATGACAGCAAACAGTGAGCCGGCCCGTCAGGTACAAAACTACACAGTTATTTTCTCTTACAAGACCTGCGAACACTGTGTGTTTAATCAAGCAGCTACAGAACAAAGACACCCAGGCTCAAGTTCAAAGCCCGGCTTCTTCTTCAGATCCTCACTGATAAAGCCCAGTCCAGTTTTTATGGCATCAGGCTCGGTTTATGTGGTTTTTCTGGATAAATGTCAACCCATGACCTTTTTTGAAGTAATTTACTCACTACAGACGGCAGATAGAGCGCTCGCCTCTGTAGCTGCCTTCACTGCTGAGGTGGTCTACTGACATAATCCTGGCAAGCAAACACACACACACACATACAAAGACGCATGTCCACGTGCAACCCCATACACACATGTAAACACACACAAAAACCAAACAGGTTCTTGCAAAACTGTATACTGCAGCAAGTGAAAAAAGTATCATCAAAAAGTTCAACTTTCATCGACCAAACAGTGTTGCACTGCAGTGAAAAACTTGCCTATATATTCAGTATGATTTAAAAGAAATGTTCTTGAAACTATCTGCTGTCATTTCCATTTTCAGCTCTATAGTTTGTTGTATGTCTCTCAAGCTGTCAGGACAGAGCTGCTTTTCAAAATGCATAAGCAGATGTTTCTGTTTGGAGTCGTCTAACTAATGTGTAACAACATAAAAATATAGTAAAATAAAAAATCCCTTCTGCCTCTCTCCATATCTCTCTTTTCTACTATTTTTCCAGCTCTTCTCTCTTGTTTTCATCGATCCACAGTGACTTACAGTGAGAGCATCGGTAGAAGAAGCTTCAATTCCTTGATCACTGACTTACAACCAACCAAATAGTAAGAAGTGCTTGGGTCGGACCCATTGAGCCCCAGCAAAATACCTGTGACCCTCTTACTAAAATGTAAATGTAATGCAAGTGTGCCTCTCCACACACACACACACACACACACACACACACACACACACACACACACACAGAGTAGACTCAGAGCATGGGAGTTGGTGCTAAGCTTTAGATGTAGCCGTCCTAGACTAATTATAACCAGTTTGTGTTTGGGTTTTCAGAATTCCCCTCATTAGTCTGCAGACAGGAAGATGGACTGCTGCAGTTTAGATTTATGGCCACACTGCATGTAGCTGCAGCGCTGTGTGGCTGGTGCTGCTGCAGGGATGACACGCAAAAAAAAAAAAAACATGCCTTTAAAAAATTAATACTAATAACAGAGTCCTGGCTGCAGCCTGCAGACTGTTTGGTGATTCTCTAGCTGCAGTGGCTAAGTCAACGCATGAATTAAATATTTTCTTCAGCGATGTTGTAAATCACTTCTTAAAACTTACTTTTATCGTGAGGCCTTTCTATAATCTTGGCTCTTTTTTTTATTTATTTTTATTCTTGTTGCCTTGTCTGTTATTTATTCCATTTGTTGGATCCCTGTGGCTGGAACCATTGATTTATTTTATTTTATTTCATTTTTTATTATCACTGCTCTGCCTCATCGCTGTCCTTCTGCTGTATTGATCAGTGTCATTTGCTCATTTGTCTTTTATTCCTCGATTGTGAAGCACTTTGTTTTGAAAAGTGCTATAAAAATAAAGGTTATTATTATTATTATTATTATCAACACTATGCGACCACAGCACTTTGGTGTTAACAGGTCAGGTTTTCACTTACTCCAATCATGCATATCCCCCTTCACCCACACATACACACACACACACACACACAGGAGAGTGTTAAAGGCGGCAGTAGAAACAAAATCAAACTGCTGCCGAACATGACGCTGCAAACAAATGTCTGTATACTGGCTGTGACTTGAAGTCTTTTCGTGTAATGACACTTCACACCAGACGGGGGAGTTTGCAAACGCGCATTGTTTTTTAGATTTCTCTCCAGGAGTTTGGAGTCAGCTCGATGTCTTTATAGTCCCTGCTTGCGTCATATAAGTGACACATGTCTTCTCACAAAGTCTAGCCTCAAACTTGGCTCGTAGAGAGCTAAAAGTTCAGTAATGTGGCCGTCCTGATGACTCAAATCTGGACCAGGACCTTTGTCTCATGTTATCCTCACTTTCCCAGTCTTTCCTGTCTCTCTCTCTCTACTTTGAGCTATCTAATAAAGGTGAAAATGCCCAAAAACAATAAAAAATAAAAACGTTTGGCAATGTAGCTAGGCGCAAAACCATGCTGTGCTTTAAAAATAAGGTGTGAAATCTTAAAATTACTAATGTTAAATACTAGATACTAAAATTTACAGGTATGGAGTGCAGGGAGGCTAAAATTGGGGTGATATGGTCGTTTGGCACCTGAACTTATAATATCCAGACAGAGATTTTGAACTTCCAGGTTTTCCAGCCATAAAAAGGAGGAAGCTCAATGCAGAGCATCATGAAGACATTCTCTTTGAGTGCACTGTTCCTCGCAATAGCATATCCAGACAATCTGCAGACATGAGAGGGATGAGGTGGGAGTTTTGGGAACTGCAAAATCCGAACCGATTCTGGAAACGGTCCTACTGTAACACTTGCCCAATATTTCTTCCCCAGCAAGGAAGGCACACAAATACCAGCTTTTCTCAGTTGGACGTTGTTTATTTTTACACACGAGGAGGGTAATTCTCCTCAATCTGTAATTGGCAAATCAGCTTTTACAAACAGTCTTTTATTTAATTTACTACCTTCAAAACAGTGGCATAGACCTCCTACACACACACTGGAAAACAAAACAAAACAAAGCATTAATAAAATAGTCTCCCTCCTATTTAAATATCATGTGTACAATAGAGAATCTCAATGCACTTAACACACCACACTAATTGCCTTTAGTCGTGCAACCCTCAGGACCAACATTATCCAGTGAGGACCTCAGCGCCCTACCAGCAACACACAGAAAAATACATTCAGTGGTTGTAACAGTCCCCAACATTTCAACCCAACCAAACGGACATGACATTAACATACCAGTGCAACTGCAACACTGCCTTCTGTCCCACTGCTGGCGTCCCCCCACCTGTAGCTGATGCGCCCACTACCACGACAAAACATGAAGTACACCACATTATTATTGTGCCTCCCATCCCAGATTAAAACAGTATTCACGTACCGTTAAAATATCTACTTACATCTTGTCTCACGCCAAACACCGAGACTAGGGACAGCCCCTACCGAAAGGCGCTCTCTGACTTGAACACTTCCTGCCTACGTAGCCTCAATCTCGGAACCCATCGTCTATCGGTCTGACGACAATTAGACTCTGGGGGCGACGGCCAATATTTCGGGGTTTCCGGTGTAGCCAGCGGACATCCGGGCCAAGACTTCCTCTTCCGTGCGCCGGTCATTGTTTACAACGAATTGCTTTCAAAGTCAGATTACAAAATTGCCTTAATTACAATTTTGTAATCCGACGTTGAAAGCAATTTGTTTCTTTTATTACACGAGTTGAACGTTTCTCCACACAATACACAAACATTGATACTTTTTGTAGGTGTTTCAGGTCCAGACGACATTTCGGCTAATCTCTATAAACAGATATCTGCATATGAGACGTTGTCTTTCAAGTTGCTAATCGGACTGTAAACAATGACCGGCGCACGAAAGAGGAAGTCTTGGTCCGGATGTCTGCTGGCTACACCGGAAACCCCGAAATATTGGCCGTCGCCCCCAGAGTCTAATCGTTGTCAGACCGATAGACGATGGGTTCCGAGATTGACGTAGCCTATACGTGCTGATGCAGTACCGTAATGTACGCCCCACTGCGCCTTACACTACGCTCGCCTGTCTAACCTCTCGGCTCCCGGCTGCGTCGTAGCGCGGCAGGTGGGAGCCTGGCTCTCCGTGTCGCTGCCTGTTCAGGTGGCAGACCTCTGAGCTGAGCGCTGAGCGAGCAGCGTTTGACTGGAGCGCTCTTCACACTAACATCACATCACAGGTGAGAGGCACTCAGACTCACTTGTGTACACACTTGTGGATGAACGTGCTCGTACAGTGAAGCACGTACGTAGGTGAGGTGTTGCTACCCATGTGGTTCTTCACTAATCGATGTACAGAAGCTCTCTCTTTTTATGCATTTATATCTGATGATCTTATCCAGAGCAACCTACAGTGACAGAGCAGGTAGGAGTTTGCTGTCTTGCTCAAGGACACTTCAGCAGAACTCATGGCTGTTAATGGACACCTTTGCTGTTGCAAGGATCAAACCTGTGACCCTCTGGTTACAGGACAGTCTGCCTAACCCCTGAGCCAGGCTGCCACCAAACCCTGACACGTACGTTAAGTTCCCACTGCAGGCCTAGCTACCATGGTGCTAAAATTATGACAACTGTCTCAGGTTAATGATGTCAGATTTACTTATTGTCATGGCAACTCATGACTTATTGTCATGACACATTCAGATTTGCGCATTCAAATACAAGTCGCATGCAGGTTGCATAGTAGATGTCGCATCTCATTTTCAAGGGGGCCCTACAATACACAAGAGTTGCACATCAATGTCCAGTCTACAAATCAGGTGGTGCATCATCCAAAAAGGTGAACATAAGTGAAGCATAAACAATAAAAAGAGGAAAAAAAAGATCTGATTTTGTAGCACATATCCATGTGGTTTAGATCAGAATTGAAAAAATGTGACTACATGCAGCTTTTTGTTGTTCACACTGATTAGAAAACATCAGATCTGTGTCACGTGAGGGAAAAAATCTGAATTGGTGAATCGACTTGAGCTGCGGTGTGAACAGAGCCATAGGAATTTCAGGATTTTATATTCCACTGCTAACTTTGTTGTTCATTTCAAACTAATGGTAAAGGTTTTTTGATTCTGTACTGATACTCCAGCATCGGCACCCATCCTCCTCTCTCAGCTGGTTTCCAGCGTTTCTGCTGTAAGACAAATGATTAAATGTCTCTGACAGTGAAATATACTGTATCCGCTCCCATCTCAACTGCACTTGTACGACCTTCTCATCAACCGCGGCCGCTCTCCTGACCTTCCCCACAGAGGACAATCACAGTTACAACTTATGGCCTCCTTGCTCCGCCTCCCCGTCTGACTGACCCCATTAAATCGACGGGGTCAAGGGTCAGGAGGGCATCAGATTTACTGCTACTGTTGGGGCGTTTTGACATCAGTGGCTCCCCAAACACCTGTTTTCCCTTCAGATGATTAGAAATGACACCGTGCCTTTTCATCAAGAACTGCTCTTCTACAGGAAGAGACGGTTTTGATTTGCAAGGTGTCGGGCTGTTCGATTTTATTCAGTTCATCTGAACGGAGGAAGATAGATGAAGAGCTTTCATTCTCAAATGAGTTAAACAGCATCTGCTCTCATAAAATGATTACTGGAATGAAAGTAAAACTCACTACTTAATATTTTTGAAGTTATTGTCAATCTCAGTACCTTTGCTTCTGAAATAGACATTGTTTTTGGAGGATGCAATGTGTATGATGGAATAATTAAGCAGTAAACATGATGTACTAATGTTTTATGCAAAACCGACATGTGTGTCATAAAATGAGATAATCCGCTATTTGACAAAATGTTTCACATTTAGGCTGGCATTAGATTAAAGCGTATTATGGGTTATATATAAAAGATATGAGTAATCTTGCATACAAAATACATAAAGGAATAATCCACAACATTTTCATATCAATGTCTGTTTTGCTACTCTCCATCACCAACTGATATAACACAGCAGTGACTCAACAGCTGATGAAAGCTTTTGCTGTTCTAAACAGCCGGTGTCTGGTCGCTCTTTCCCGGGAAAAATCCTCTGCCGCACAGGAAGTGATGCGTTTTACGTTTCCGGTTTGTTTGGAATAAACAGAAGAAGAAGAAGAACTGGGTAGTTAGCATGAGCAGTGATAGCCACCATGACTGAACAGACAGAGAAAAGAGAAACTCAAACTGCATCAACAGAAAATCCAAGCTCCGCCCCCACACTGTTTGATTGACAGGTGATCTGTGGGAAGTGCAGTGCAGAAACACCACAGCAGTGAGGCTGAGCAATAAAGATGGAGACTAAATAAAAAAAAAAGAAAAACAGGAGCTTGAGGATTACCACTTTAGCTTTTTGAAGATAGAATCGTCAGTGTTTTTGAAAAATATTGACTGATGAATTTCAGGCAGCGGTTTTTTTCTCCCAAAATTTGAATTAAAAAACCTTCATGCAGAACATCAAACTCTTTTTCTGTTCCAAGCCTTCAAGTGCAAAGAAGGGGACAAATAAAGGGAGAAGAGGTCAGAACAGAAGAAGAAGAGGGTGCAGGGAGAGATGAATTTACTGTCAGTCATCATGTGTAACAGTAGAGGGCACTGTGAGCTTTTTGGTCAGTCTGCCCCCCCCCCCCCCCCCCACCTCCCTCCACCCCTCCACCCCCCCCACACCACTTTGCAAGTGGACCGGCATGCTGCCTGGCATGCTGTCTGTTGAAGAAGGAGATTTAAACAAAGAGGGTTAATATCAATCAGTGTGTGCGTAAACACACTCATAACTCACTTGAGTAATGAAGCGGCAGTGAGTCAGCCTTTCTCCTGTGCGGGGATAATAGTGTGTGTGTGTGTGTGTAAGGGGGGAGGGTGTGTGTGTGTGTGTGTGAGAGAGACGAGGGCACTGTAGAGTTAAGGCATGCTGTGTGTTGCACAAAGAAAGGAGGAGGAGAGTTGGGAAATGGCCTCACGCAGATTTATAAGCAGAGAACTGCTGTGTCTGAATTCTGTTCAGTACACACACACACACACACACACACACACACACACACACACAGTCCTTCCATACACACCAACACGCAGCGTGTGAAATCTAAATTCAAAACCACGAGACTCTGCTTCATTAACAGTCAAAGCATGCTGCCCATTTTTCAGACTTGCAGAAAAAACGTTCGCATTATAAATTGGGGTAGAGCTGAAACGTCGGGTTCCAAAAGTAAATTTCGTATTCTGTTTTCTCATTGGGAATTTGATTATAATTTTTTTTTTTCCATACATGCAAAGATACATATGTGTATATAAGGATGTTTAATGTAGACATTGGTGAAATTTTGAGTGTTTATATTTACAGTTATTGCATTTATAAAGCTCTATCGTTTCGTTTCGGGATAACTTCAATAAACGCATCATAACTGGACTTGGTCTTGATTGGCTCACCTCAATAAACAATTGCTGAAATGCTTCCAATCAGGCCAGTTTGCAGCATTTGAACTGGAAAGCGTCCACTCAGCAGGTTTACCTCATTTAAATTGGAGGAGCTGCTGCTGTCGGCCAATCAGGCTCCAGTATTGTGACTGTTCTGCCTGTGAGGACTTAGTCTTTAAATCTATTCAGTAAATGCCCTTTTAACTAACCTGATGTTCAGACTGAGCGGCCATTCGGTTCCCACTCCGTTATTCAGCCTGAGTTGAGTCCTCCTAGCTAGCTGTTTTCTGTGTGGAGGAGTTGAGTCTGTGAGTTTTTCACTTTAGGATTTTTACTTCCCATTCATTTGAATGAGGCCATGAAATAACCTGAAAACTGACATTTAACATGTTGGTGAAAAGATTCAACAACAGATCCTGCTGCTGTGATTTTCAATGGACTGTGGGTCCGACCTTTTAGAATATAATTTCTCCAAATAGCATTTTTATTGATAGAAGAGAGCGGAGGGATACCATTTAGGAGAGATAGTTCCTGTTTGGTAGACCGGATCTTGGAGAGACTGTGAATTAACAAACTGGGCACAGAGGAGGCCTGAATGAGAGATATTGAGGTCACTAGGAACAATAGAAACGGGGCAATCTCAGTGTTTAATGCCAATAATGTGATGTTTATAATGTATAACTTACCTTTCTCCATGCAGAGGTAGACTGAACTTCAAATCAGGAGTCTGGAACCAGGCTACCTTTTAATTAAACTACATTTATTTGCAAAATTATGAGCAACACTCCTGAGCCATAATATACTTGAAAACAAAATCATGAAAACTGAATAATATGGGACCTTTAATGGTGTGAGGTAGATTTACTACAGTATGAGCTATCAGCTTGTGAAACGACTATACATATATGTTCTTGTAGAAGCCATCAGTCAATCTGATTTCAGCTTCGTTGTTAAGAAATTGTGTTTTATTCACGCGTTCCTCGTGAAACACTTCACTACCCACAAGCTCTGGTGAGTTCCCACCAGTTGGGGACATTGCAGTTATGACAGAGCTGGAAAGGGACTGGTGCCGCTTCACGTGACATGATGTCATTTTTAGGGATGAGGAGAAAAAAATGATGACAGATCAGTAATCATTGTTATATTATTTAGCATCACTGATGAAAATGAGGGAAAGGGAATCAGTTGCGTCAGCAATGCTGTATGAGGTGAGGAGTTTATTAAAAATGTCATGTACAGTCTTTTACCCTTGCCTTTTTTCATTTTTCATATATATATATATATATATATATATATATATATATATATATATATATATATATATATATATATATATATATACACTGTATATATTTTTTATTGAATCTATTTTTATAAGCTTGTGATTCATCTTGTAGCTGTTTGGTTCAGTTCAAAGCTTAAACTCTTTATATTGGGATTTTCCGAAATGTCTATCAAGAAAATGAATGTAAAATTTACTTACGGAACCAGAAACACTGAAGAAGCGGGCGGGCGGGTTTCAGCTCTGCTCCCTATACACCTGATCCTCAGGGAGAATGCTTTTTCCAAATATTCAACTAAAGCAGATTGCCTACAGCACGGCCAACATGGATCTGTGATCCAGCATCCAGCCCATCAGCAGGAGAAACATCCCACTGAATGCAAAGTCCCACCTTATCAAATTAGACAAATGACATAAAACACATTAGTCTACAAAGCTTCCCGTCGCCTCACGTCATACAGGCGTCTCAAACAGCAGGTTCACCGCAAAACATCTCCATCTTAATAAGTCATTTAGTCTATTATTGGGTCCTAAAATTGTAATTTTCTTAAAATAAGTGAAAAAATCTGCCGATGGGATTAGATAATGTCACTTGTTACCTCCGCCAAGGAGGATATGTTTTCGGTGCCGTTTGTTTGTTTGTCTGTTAGCAGGATTACGGAAAAACTACTGGCCCGATTTTCATGAAACTTCGTGGAAGGGTGTAGCATGGACCAAGGAAGAACCCATTAAATTTTGGAGCGGATCCGGATCCGACTCACGAACAAGCAATAATAGCACGAACCTTGGCGGAGGTCTGCGCTCTCCAAGTGCCCTTCTAGTTTCTAATGCAAATCAATTTGTTACAAGAATTTTGTAGAATCAAGTATCATTTAGTGCAGTGATCTGCCTTATTCTGACACTTATTCTGGCACTTATTTCTAGAAAATTCCTGAAACAAGTGAAACTGCACTGGAAACAAAGCATTGGCAGAATTTTACTCTTGGTTTAACAAAAATAGGGCTGAATATGAGACTAAATGAGTCAAGATGGACGTTTGTTGCAGTGCTACGCACTTAGAGAGAAAAAAAAGAATCTCAAAATGGGTGAAAGTAGATGACAGATATCAGATTTCTACACAAAGACAGAGCTGTATTTTGTAATTCACTGTGTAATCGCACAGCTGATTAGGAAAATGCACATTAGACACACGCATCAAGCGCGTGCGCCGCCATCATATCTGACTGTGGGGCTGTGTGGGCAGGTGGAGCCGCTCGCATCCTGTTCATCTCGCTCTACATTCAATTACCGTCGCCCACAAATTACTTCAAGAATACAAGCCAGCCTGAGCCGCCTGCCGCCTCCGCACGCGAACACACTCCTCCTCTTGCCCTCCGTCTCATCTCCCTTTTCATTCCCTTCCTCCCTTCCTGTCCTCGTCTTTCTCATTCCCTCAGTCCGACTGCCGGGCTGTTGGTTTGTGTGAGAGCGACTCGCTTTCGGCTTTCGGCTTTCTGCGCTGATCTCTCCGGCAGAGTCGAGGAGGAAAATACGTAAGCGGTAGAAAACACCCTCTATCAGCCGGCCCTCGCCTCTTTAAACACCAACCGCTGACACGCGTTGATAAATCCTGCGCTCTTCTCCCCTGTGTTGTACACACACACACACCTCACATGCACAATGCACATACACACCTCCCCACACAGACGGATGGACATACACACAATCTCAAAAACGTGAATTACACACACACACACACACACACACACACACACACACACGCACCCACATTCATGCACAACACACACACGCCTCCTCACACGAGCATGCACGTCATATACACACATTCACATGGATCCATGCATGCACACTCTCTCACAGACCCAGAAATGCCAATTACACACACACTCACCCACACACACACACTCAAAGAAATGGATTCCACACACACTTACACATTACACACCGACATTCCTTTCAGCGTGTGTGTGTGTGTGTGTTCTCTTCATCTCTCTCTCTGCCTCTCCAGGGTCTGCATGAGAGCGACTGATGTAGCCAGCCATTTATATCGCTGTAGGAGGCGTATGAAAAATACAGATGATATCCTGCAAAGGGGATTTCAAGAGTGGAGGCAAGAGGGGGATGAGGAAGGTGAGGGGGAGGGGGAGGGGGGAGGAAGAGGGGGGTCCTGAGAGCTTGATTTAAGACTCTAGTGTCATTCAGCGGGAGACTCGAGGGACGACTGCAGTCCACTCTAGACTGCTTTAGTGTAAGCTGTTTTCTCCCTGTGATTCTCAAGCTCTTGGTGCAAGACGCTGCCAGGTGCTGCACTGTGTCTGCTGCACTCATGGTGTGTGTGTGCATGTGTGTGTGTGGTGCGGGGTGGGGGTAGTGAGTAGGGAGACTTCTCCTCAACCAGACGACCAGGGTTCGACTCCCTGTATCGGCAAGCTTCTGCCTTGCTGAAGTGCGCTTGAGCAACACACTGAATCCCTACCAGCTCCAGGGTCGTTGTGCTCAAGCTGACCTCTGACCTGACTGTGGAGGGGGAGGGGGGGGGGGAAGAGAATAGAGTATTTACCTAGGGTTCAATAAAGCCAGGCATTGTTATTACATTTTGTCTGCTTACAGTGAACCAAGTGGAATGCAGAGGGAGAGGCAGCATGTCGCCCTCTGGTGGTTTCATTCAAAGCGAAGTAAGAAAGCCATAGGAAATTAAAGGGGCATTAAGTAATATATGAAATGTATCAACCTATTGGCGATCAGTAGGAATTGCAACAACACTGATACAACTTTTCCGCTCAAACCATAGACTGTAAAATAAGATGGACGTAGTGAGTGTGACGTTTTATAACCGTTACAACCCCGTTTTATAACCGTTATATCCCGTTAATGACGCAATTATTTTGAAAATCGCCATACGGACACATATTAGAAGACGTGAAATTAGCTACTGAGACCATAACCTCTTGTCGAAAAAATGTATTGACTTTATATTTTGAGTGAGAAGTTGGGCTGTGGTCCCATAGACATGAATGGAGTTGGGCGGGAACTGCAGCTTTCAGCCACTTCCTTATTGGCTTCAAAATTCACCCGTGGTTTTGGTTTTGGCCGCTTGGCTCCGACACAAGTCTCTGGCACCGCTCCCCCTTCCCCACCCCTGTCCCCTTGAGCTACGGTGGCCTGTGATTGACACAAACAATTACGTTGCATTTTGTCAATATAGAGGACTAAGCTAGCTAATTAGAGCAGAGATCCAACAGAAACGTCTAGTGAACTGTAAAGGTGATGCTGTAAATCACCACGCTGAATACTGGCATAATGAAACTGCTTTGTCATTGAGAACAAGGCTTTTTATCCTTCGTAGCTGAAATTGTGTGTGTGTGTGTGTGTGTGTAAATGCCAGTGGGCAGAGAGTTTTTGTTCCGTAACAGAGTCCGAGCCGGAAAGTGAGTTCTGAAAGCCAGACATCTCATCAGCTGGCCAAGTAATCGTTGAGTCACTGTTATTGATCACCAATCCCAGCTTAGTTATTGGCATAATTACACTACATTGAATTAAAAATGACAGGGATTCCATTTCCACATAAAGCTATCTTCCTTTACTAATTTAATAATTACTTGCAGTCAAAATAGAGTTTTTTCAATGTCGTATTATAATGACTTTTCTGTAGGTTGTAATTCATTTTTAAAATGGTAAAATATGGCTCTACAACCTGCTTTCTCATTTCCTGGTGCACTACTTTATGTTTTACTCACCGACACTGAGCAAAACATAAAGGTCTACTTAAGCCCCCTGCCGGTTTTATCGTGCCGATTGATCCTGGAGCGTTGCCTCTTCCACACGAACCTCGAGACGAGCCTTTGAAGTCTCTGCATTTATCCCCATTTGTTTCGGGAAGTGCTCCAGGTGGGGAAAGGCCATTTAATGAAACAGATTGAGGTTAAGTTAAGGGCCAAGTCAAGGCAAATGCATTTAGGCAGCAGACTGATCTGCAGGCCCGACCCTGTCTGCATGCAAAGCTTCTTCAGTCCATCGCAGCTTTCGCCAGATTCTGTCGACTGTTTTGATCCATGCCAGATACATGAGATATGAAGACATGCCAATACGCTATGTATTCAATAAAAATACCTTTAGTTCATTCAATATCTCGACTGATACGTCAGTTTGATGATTATTATTGGCCTTTTGTTACATATCAGCCAATCAGTGTCGTCCTCCTCTGATATGATCGAGGTTCCTCCTGACCACAGCTACAGAAAAACAGGCTGGAAAACCTCAAATTAAAAACTTTTTTCACATTTTGTTTATTCATTAAATTGTTCAATAATGTTTTTTGTACATTAATTCTTCATTTAAAGGCAGTAATGTCTCCCAGAGTTTCTCTTACCATTGAATAGGTGTGGTGGGTCACTCTGCCTTAAAGAGCTGCTGACACTAAAATAATTTCATTAGTCTGGGTTTCAATGGAGAGTTTTAGTGTCCCATGATGCTCTGAATGCTGTTTCAGAGGCTTTTCCACCCTGATGAGAAGAATTTTTAGGGGAAAAACTGAATCCTTAAAAATAGGCAAATTTATCGGCATAAAATATCTGTTATTGGCTCCATCAATTGCAAGAATATGTCGTTGGATTCCAAGAAGCAATATCGGTTCATCCCTAATACAGATGATCTGTGAAGAACTCTCCATAGTGCAGGAAGCCCTTAATGACAACAGATTTAGGCTCAGTACAAAGTGTTCACCAACTCAAAACTTAACAAGCAATGATACCAAGTTTGGATTTGAGAATTGAGGTCTAGCAATGACATATGAGAAGCGAGTGCAATGCTGCCCAAAGAGAAACTGAAACAAAGGGGAAATATATAGAGGTGGTCAATCAGTCCTTGATGAGAAACAGGTGCGGGTGATTAGTAGAGCGGTGAAGCTGAGTGCTGAAGGGTTGTATAGGAGGCAGTGGAGAGGAGGGTGTGACGTGATGAAGTATGTCAAGGTCTTATCATTTTCACAACCCAATACATTATCTGGATATATTTAAAAACACATCTTTATTTCTCCGTTTTGACCTTCCATCCACACTAAGCCGCTGTTTTCCCACGTGGATACATTTGAAAACGCCGGCCTGGTGTTGTAGGGCGGACGGGGAAAACGGGGCTTTTTGAAAACGCTGATGTGTGATTGTCATGTGATTTCAAGTGTGTCACTGTCATGTGATCCATCCAGGAGGCCAGGGGCCAGTTAATAAACAAACATGAATAATATTTATCAGATAAAATGAATAAACATTAAAAGGCCCATAACTCGTTTGGTATTGTCCTGTGTGTCTTTATTTATTTGTGTTATTTATCTATTTTTTCTTTCTTTTGTTGGTTTGTCTGTTCCAAGCACCGTCAGTTTTTTTTACTTTCCATGTACAAGATTTGGGGCTTTAATTACACACACATTTCTTTTTTTTTCATTTTTAACCAAGCAAATGTTCAGATGGTATGAGTTCATATGCATCATACTGTGTCATTTCTTGACTACCTGCTTAGTGTGAGAGATTGCATCTCATTTCCTTTGAGAGCTTGCTGAAGAGAGGCTTGTGAGATGTCAAGGCAATATGCATGCACTGGTTGAGATGCCAGTCTGTGAGTCTATTGCGCTTCTTGTCCTTAATTAGATTCATCATTGAAAACCCTGACTCGCATATGTAGATTGATCCGAACATTGTCAAAATGTATATAGCGAGTCTTTTTACAGTTGGGATACCGATGGACAGAGTGTGCCCAAAACGCACACAGTCTCTCCTCCCTGAACTTTGCTCTCGGGACATCGTTGGTCCGCAGTGGGACCGTTTCCAGCTGGGATGTGCCCTCGTCGATTGCGGGCCTTTGCTTCCGCCGGACAGCTCCCGATGACACCAACAGCGACCGGGCTGCGTACAAAGAGCAGCACTTGCCCGGGGATTTTGAAGTTGTCGAACCGTGTGCTGAAGTTGTCTGCCGGTCTTTTCAGCAATACTGTCATTGGTGACAGCACAGTCTTATTTGTAGGAGCATCACGCAGTGTGGGGAAGTGTAGTTTTTTCCCCCCCTATGTCAGCCAGGGAATAGGTCCAAGTTTACCCGAAAAGCGTTCACCTTTTCAAACCGCTCTCCCACCTTGGAGTTGCAGGTTGAGTTGGTTCAGGTGATTGGTGATGTCACATAGAAACGCGACGTATTTCAAGACGCCATGTTTTTATGGCTGCACCATTATATCAAATAGAAAAAATCTAGATGTTTCCGCCTCATTTTATACACATTTCCCTGTAATTCAGCATGACATATTTGGTGTCTTTGGAAAACTTGTTATCTGGACTAGAATTTAAAATAAAGTTCTGTGGGTTTGAACAAAGCTTGGCTGTGCAACCTGCGTTTGTAATGATGGACCCAGTGGCGGGGGCGACAGGGAAGAAGAAGTTTTAACAGGTTCCATCTTCATTTTTGTGTCACCATCTGTCATTTTATAGGAGTAGGTGTCACTTTTTTCAAATGTTGGGTATCTAATATTGGAACAAAACTCTTCATATATGTGTATGAGTCTGCACCAAAGCCTGCTGTCCTCCTGGGGAATAACTCTGAGCACTTTGCTTCGGACAGGCTGCTGCAGGTCAGTTTTCCACTTCCTCTCCATACTGCTAACCTCAGCCTGCACCGGGACACGGGGAAAGTGCTGCAGTGCACTCTTCATTATAATCTACAACAAAGCCATTCCATTATTTACAATCAATACACAATTATCCCACAGGCAGAGCGAATATCTTGTTTATGTCCAATAATTTTTCCGTAATGGTTGTGGTTGACCTGTGGCTGGGCTGCGGAGGGAAGAGGGCGACGGGGGGACGTCAGGGGGTGATGGACTCCCCGCAGCCCGGCTCCGCGGCAGGAAGGGAGAGGAAGCCCTGCTGCCGGAAATCACTTCGAAAATGAGAAATCCACCAGTTCAAAACACATGAAATCTACTCCTGAATTTCCCCAAGGAGATCAATAAGGTGCTATCTTAAGCCCTATCCGCACTGGACTTCACGTAATCAATTAATACGTTCCCAACCTCTGCTTTTCATGAAACACTTTGAATGAATTTGCTTAACTCACCGCTGCCCCAGATACAGCTGTATAAGGTCAAGATTTTAGAATTTGTCACTTCCTGATTTAGCAAAGCAAAAATTTGCAATTTGCGCTGACAATGCATTCAAAGCCTCCCTCTATAGATTCTACTACCGCCTCCTTTTTTTCATGACAGGAGGAAGATAGAAATTGCGCATCTGGACGAAGAGGAAGAAAAATAAATTGCGCGCCAAAAGCAAATTACGGCTGAAATTGCTGAGTTTGATTCGCGTTGATTTGCATGATTTGCGTATTATCAGGGAACCTCCGTCTTCACCAAAATACAGTAGGTCATTTTTGCTTTACAAATCACAGATAAATTTCGTTGTCATTTATTTACATTAGCTTTTATTTTCTAAAGCTCTGTTAGCTTTGGAATAAAATCACCTACGATCTCCGCAGTGTTTACAAATCACTGGACGTCCCCAGGTCATAATAAACATTTTTTTGTTTTAGTTTTTAAAGGATAGTAGATAAATTAAGTCTTGGCTTACAAACTGGTAATAGTTTCATAGACTAGCTCATCTGGATTTCAGAGACACTGAATGATCAACCTGAGTTTTCTTTTTTTCTTTTTTTAATAAAATTCCAACTGCAGTTTTGGCTGTAGCTACAAAGCATGAGACATTTAAGAACAGGAGTCTGGATCAATAATATGTTCATCCTCAGATATAAAATGCTCATGTATAACACACTGTATCTGCAGAGTAAACATAAACCCATAACGGTCCTGAGAGCGAAGGAGAAGACAAATGTAACTCTCATCTGTTTGCTCTGTGGAGCCAAGCTGAGAGTCTCTGTGTACACAACCGGAGTAAAATCTAATTTATTTCAAAAGCACTTTTAACAAACGGGTTCATCACACAGCGCTCTCAGAGAACAAAGGACATAAATACAAACATAAAAACAGGAACGAATAAGCACATCACAAATGTTTAGATACGATATGGAGCAGTGAATAATGTGTGTGTGCGCTATCTTTTCCACATGAAACCGAAAGACGCGTCCCACCTGAAGCCCCGGACTGATCTGCTGAAGGAAGGACACACAAGTCAGTCCAGATTGGGGACATTTCCTGACCCAGGACCAAGGTCAGCCTCATGCGTACGGCGGCCCCTGTGTAACTAATGTTGGCTCGTTGGGTTTCAAGTCAAAGTGGATCGGTGTCTCCCCTTCCCAGAGGTTAGTGCAGCGGTAAGGGATCCGATATTCCCATAATCCCTCAGCTCTTCCACTGGCGGCTGACAGCAGGGGGGAGAAAAAGCCCCCTGGGTCTTTAAAGACCCTCTGCCCGCTTCCCTTCCTCCTTCCCTGCTCTCTGATTGGCTGCCGGTCTAAAAAAAAGTCAGTCTCCCATTGCTTTATTGATTGGGATACACTGGGGAGGGTCTGCTTTAACCGAGGAGACCGGGGATCTGCTGGTGGCTTGTGTCTGCCTGTCAACACTTTAAATTGCCACTGGGGCCAAACAAGCAACATGCGAGGCATTCAATATGTCAGATGCAGTTAAAGTCCATGGGTGGGATTATCAATGAGAGGTCCAGTAACCAAAGGGGGGCGGTCATTTTGGGTGGGGGGAGAGGGGAGGGGGGAGGGGACGCACACAAACAGGAAGTAGAGCAATTTGATTTCCATATTGATAGCTTTTGAAATGAGAAGCTGGGGATGGAAATTGATGCCGCGCACCATGTAGAGCTCGAGCTTGTCGGCAGATTTCACAAGAAGCAGAGCTGGAGAAGAGAAAAAAAAAAATTCACCTGGGGTTTTTTATTCTTATTCCATGTTGTCGCCGGTAGTCTTCTTCCTAGCCTCGGGCGCCCGAAGCGTTCCACTACTGGCTCCTACATGACCGGGTGCCGAGGTAAAAAAAAAACTGTTCCCCTATCATGTCATTTGACTCTGGAATAATGACACATTGTTATAAGCGCAGAGACATTACCGCTCGTCTGCTCTGTTAAGTGACTAAGTCTGGGGTCCGAGACAAAGGGAGGGCAGAGGCAGACAAATGTAACCAGGAACCAATATGACGTGCAAAATTATGAAACGAGATTACATTATTCTAATGTGGGCAGACAAAAGGGTAAGGGACAAGAATAAATGGAAATTCAGCTGAGTCAGTGGAAAGCAGATGAATGCCAATGAGCCAGTGCAAAGACTTTTATTTTAATGAGATATGGAACGGGGGGGGGGGGGGAGGGGGGTGGGGGGGGGGAAGGAAATGGGAGATCAATGTGGCCAAGGGACAAATGATTGCACATCCAACTCAAACATTATCAAACGTTACATTTTTTACTGTGAAAGTTTTAATGTAGTTTTCACTGTTCAAATGTTAAAAGGGGGCTCAGGGTGCGCAGTTCAGTTTCCACAGCAGGTCAGGATCGAGGAGTGGGGAGCAGCAGCCCAACTGCAGAAAAACACAACTAGAATGGAAGAGATTAGTTTGAAAATGAGATAACATGTGAAAGATGTAATGCCTGCTCTTAAAAAATGATTGGCAGCACAAAATGACTGGTACTTTTTAAAACTTAAGTGCATGGTTGAAAGAAAGATATACTTTTCCTGACTGGTTCGTCTGTGTTATTTTGAATAATAAACATCATGCACAAGTCAACATGACCGGCTTGGCTGACTTGACCTGTTACTAGGAGACACTAAACCTGCCAGGGTTAGGGTTTCTCTTTTTTATTTTTATTTCTTTAGACAACCTCACAGAGCAGAAGATAAGTACATTACAGGAGGATAAGATAGCATTATGGGGAGAAAACAACAACAAAAAAAAAGTACATGAAGTTAATATCTAAAGCAACCAAGATTCATAAGCTTATAGTTCATATTTAGTTTGTTTTCTCTTATATTAATAGTACTAGATTGCCATTGAACTGAACACTCTGCATTTTTTATTTTATTTTACATATATACACATATAATACAGAAAATGCAATAGACAAAAGACACACATACACATTTATGCAACCTGCTCGGCTAATTCAGTCTGTAACTCAACAGTTAAATATGCATTAAATGTCACCTGGTACATGTTCAAGTCTATGCTCCTTCAGGTGATTAAAAATAACTAGAAGGCATTCAGTAGAGCGCAAACGTCTGCCAACGCTGAACACTCCTCCAGCTGACAAAGCTGCAGCCTCCATAACGTTTTATGTTTGTATATTGTTTGTCTTCTCGGTTAGATTTTTGGAGAGAAAATAGCACGTAAATGCAACGCTGTATAGCAGCCAACTTGGAAGTCCCAGATGTAGGAGTTTCCCACCGGCACATGAACGCAGCCTAGTGGTTATGGCTAAAAAAAAATGAAAATCGTCTAATGGCAAAATCCCGATCAGCACCAAATCTAATCAACTGATGCTTGGCCCAGAGGCGATGCATCTACCAAATTTCAGCCAAATCTACAGGTGAAAACATAACCTGCTTCCTTTGATAGTAGAGGTAATAAGTTGAAAGAAAAAAAGGAGATGTATATGTATGTATTTGAGGGTTTCTCCAACCAATGTACTTTTCCAGTAGTCATCCAATGGGTTTCTATTCTTAGTGTTGGTCAATGGGTAGAGCAAGGCACTAACACTGCCCACTGCCCACCAATGCTGAAAATGTATGCATTCATAAAATGAGAGATGTGTGATATATATGTGAGATACTTTGGATAAAACTGTCCACCACATGGCATTAGTTAGATGTGAGTGTGGGTGACGGGAGGCTGGCTGACATGCTGCCAGCTGTATTGGAAGGCAGCAGGGTAATTTATGTCCATCTGCGTCCCTCTTCATGGGCCGTGGGTGCGGGCTGCCGGGGCCCTTCTGCGGCTGACCCTCACAAGTCAGCGTTAGTCCCCTTATCTGGAATTATTCATGATGTTGCAAGCAGCGCTGAAGCTTTAATCAAACGCCTGCTCCCCTTCACGCTGTCGACCCGTCTCGCGCGCAGCCGTCACAGCGGGGAGGGGAGGTCAAGCGCTCCCTGCCACCGCCGCTTCCTCCGCGGAGCGTTTCGACCGCACGGGACGGCCATTAGAGCGATCTGAATCAGCGCCGGCAGAGCGGATGTGGTGTGATGGGGAGAAGGCTTGCCGCTCGTCTTGATTTCCCTCAACGTGATGATTAATGTGAGAAGGCGGCGCCGGACTGAAGTTTGGAGAAACAGACTTGTGACTGGAAGGCCAGGAGTTCAAATCCCCAGAGCGGCTGGGAGACTCTGGGCGGGGAAAGCGAATGAGTAGCGCTCACCGCTCTCTTAGCGACGAGTGAGCCGCCCTTGAGCAAAGCACTTAACCCACAACCGCTCCGGTGCTGCTGCTCAGCGGCCGGCAGAAGACTGTGGACGTACTGCGCAGCTCCCTGGTGTGGAAGCGTGTGACTGTATGAATAAAAGCAGCACAGTGCTGGAGGTGAGCATGCGTTCTCGGCTAATTTAAAACCCTTTGGTGGATAAATAATCACAAGGCTATCAGAACAGCTCAGATCACATCTTGCATTTGACGGACGACGACATGCATGAGGAAGTTCAACATCAACCCAAACAGACACAGATATTTCACGGCATGATATTAAGGCAGAGTAACAATTTATATTAAAACAGCTTTGTAAACTATTTTGAACTGATAGAGATATTTAGGTTCTGGTTTCACAAAATGATGCAAGTATCAGCGATGGACAACTACAAAAGTCATCTCAACTTTCATTTTAGCGCTTTAATTACTTTAATTACTCAACATTAGGGATGGAACGATCTGTTTATCTCAGGATGCGATTCGATACGCGATATGAGGTTCACGATTCAATACAACCACAATATGATGTAATATGTAAAAGTTCAATAACAACAAAGTCTGACTGTGCAGAATTATGTTTATTTCTGAGCCACAAATCTTTCTAGCGATGGCATTGGCTCGCTAGAATGTAAACAGCAATCTAAAAATGTAATTACAAAGTGCAAATAATATAATTTGGATGGAGAGCTTGTGAAACTTTGATGGTCAAGCGTCTCATTTCTGATTACTACAGCAGAATAACATGGAGCTGATATCACAATTGATTTTTCTGCCCCACGATACGTATTGTCACTTTTTTGCATTGCGATACATTGAATTTCGATATATCGTCCCTGCCCTAATCAACATCTATTCAACGTCAAAATGTTTGCTGGGTAGAGTCAGGTTCAAAGACAAAGACAGGAAACATTTTGAAGAAAACATACAGTAACTAGTGATGGACACCAAATGTGACTTGTGAAATCACGAGGCCGCCCTGCCGCCTCACATTATATAATGCCTTTCATTATATCATTCCTGCATCCTCACAGTGTATTCAATATCATGTGATTATACTCCTTCATTCCTGACTGAATAGTAAGTCCTATAGTAAGAATACCCGCCTGAAAGTCTTTGACACCCAGCAGTGAAAGGAGAGACTGTGGCAGTGAGGAGCGTGTGAGCGGCAGCCTTGGAGCTCTGCTGCACCAGGCTGTGAATGCATCTATAGGAAACCACATACTGATCTGATTAATTTCCAGCATGTGGAAGCTGCTCTGCACTGTGCAATGATCAGACAGAGGAATGGCAAGAAATCCCCCTCAATTCAAAAAGGTGATTTACGGTGACGGTGGTTTTTCAAGTGATGTTCCTTTGAACAAGAGAGTAATCTAATGATTTAGCTAGAGCCTCTCTGGTAATCGGCGCACATCGAGCCGCTGCTAATGCTAAATGAAAGACCGTTATAGGGGAAATCATGTTCACGTTTACATTTTAGTTGCATAATTATCTTCGTTTTAGCATAAAACAAAGTGTTGTTGGTGGTTTAAATCTGCAAAATCTGCAACTTTTCTCCTTGAGGCAGGAAGTGTATTGTAAGTCCCGCCCTCTTCGCACTCAGTTGGTCAATTCCCGCCCAATACCTGTCAGTCATGTTAATGAGCAGTCTACCTTGAAACGGCATCTAACCTGAGGCTGAGGAAACCGGCACTGTAAAGCCTCCGCAGGCGTTAAAGAAGCAGATGGAAAACGCAGATAATCCACATGAAAAAAGTAATAACGATGTTCTTTCTTTTTTTACTGCTTTCCTCCATTGTTGTTGCTGCTATGACTTCCCTGCTCTATGGCCGATGGCTTCAGCTTGATATCCAACAACCGGCTCACCACTGGCCACGCCCCTAAAGTAAGTAAGTAAAGTTTATTTCTAGAGCACATTTAAACACAGTTTGAGCTGACCAAAGTGCTGTACAAAAGAACATTAAAATACAAAGTAAAAATAAAACACAAGGAGAAACATACTAATGACAACAATAAGCAACAACAAGGGACAAAATACAGAGTTATAGACATGACAACAGATTAAAAGATTAGTGGGCCAAAAAGGCCAGAGAATAAAAATGTGTCTTCAGCCTAGATTTTAAAAACAGAGATGGAGGGAGCACATCTAATATCTAACGGCAACTGGTTCCACAATCGTGGAGCGTCACCTTTTAGTTTTAGTCGTGACCGTGGGACATACAAGAGAAATTTGTTGTCAGATCTAAGAGACCTAGGAGCTGAGTGCCAGTGAATAAGATCTGTGATATAAGATGGGGCCTGACCTTTAAGAGCTTTGAAAGCAATCAGCAAGGTCTTAAATTGAATTCTAAAATGAACAGGGAGCCAGTGAAGAGAGGCTAGGACTGGGGTGATGTGCTCGTGCTTTTTAGTACCGGTCAACATCCTTGCAGCTGCATTTTGGACCATCTGCAGGCGAGTTAATGAAGACCGGAGAAGGCCTAAATAAAGGGAATTGCAATAGTCCAGTCGTGATGTAATGAAGGCGTGAATTACTTTTTCCATATCATTAAAAGACAGAATTGGCTTGAGTTTGGAAATGGTTCCTAACTGATAGTAACTATTTTTAACAACAGAACTGATTTGTTTAACGAGACATACGGGGTGAGGTGGCCTAGCTTACTGGCTTCTGGACTGAGAGGGACCAAAGATAATTACTTCAGTTTTATTACTGTTTAGCTGAAGGAAATTATTTGCCATCCAGCCTTTAATGTCCTCGAAACAGTCCAGGAGAGGCTGTAGGGAATCCCTTAGATTTTAGTGGGAGGTACAGCTGTGAATCATCAGCATAAAAGTGACAGGAGATGTTATACTTCCTAATAATGTTTCCAAGAGGGAGCAGACAAAACAGAACTGGCCCCAGGATGGATCCCTGAGGGACCCCAAAGGTGACAGGGGCAGAGGAAGAGGAAAACTGACCTATAGCCACTGAGAATGTCCTATGTTTAAGATAGGATTTAAACCGGTTTAGTGCTGTACCCTTAATACCAAGGATGTCATGATCCACGGTATCGAAGGCAGCACTAAGATCTAGTAAAACCAGGATGGCATTTTCCCCAGAGTCAACAGAGAGTAACAGATCGTTTGTCACTTTTAGCTGTTTCAGAGCTGTGGAGGGCTTTGAACCCTGATTGAAATGGATCAAGGATCTCATTGGTATTCAGGAATAAAATGCATTTTGTCGTAACGTAAACGTAATGTAAAGCGCGAATGTAAAGAGCATGGCGGTGTTTACATTTAAGTTTTTATACTTCTGCAGTATACCGCGGTCCGCTGTTGACGGAAGTGGGCGGCTCCCTAACGACACACGTCATGATTGCCCCTATGATCAACCAATCAGAGTGTGCGATTTTTGAGCAGGTACGCAACACCTTCGCGGAGACCCTTTTCAACGACTGTCTTTCTAGGGCAACCTACTGGATCTAGTGCAATAATTACATTTATTCTAGTGCAATAATTACTTTCATACTAGTGCAATAATTACATTAACATTAACATTAACACCTTAACAGTGAAGGGAGGCTGCTGCGGTCAGAACCACTGACAGATGGTCCGGGTCGCTCTGGGGTTATTGATTGTGTTTTTCATGACAGAGGGAGAAGCAATGGGTCAAATCATTCGTCCTGGTCACACTCGAACTGATCTGGGATGTTCTCAGTGCTGCGGTGCGTCTCTGCTGAGATTTCTGTTTGATTTCATCCGTTCTGCCATGAAGTCGTCCCATGTACGCTTGTATGTGTTTGTGTGGCCGCATGAATGGTGATCGATGCAGACTGTATATCTGAGGAATTCATTTCCAAAATGCTGTGTATCTTTTTTTTTCTTAGAAGACAGTCGGCATGACACCTCCTCAAAGAACTTTGAATGTTCAGGTCGGTCTTTCATCAGTTTTTTTTCCCCCTATCTACACTACCTACTTTATATCATATCTATCTGATCTATTCTATTTAATAAAACCTCAATCTTTATTTCTAAATTTAGAAACATCCCAACAGAGGACAAAATAGACACCAATAAAAAAAATGCCATGTATCTATCTATCTATTTTGGAAAAGAAATAATTAACTGAAGGACATCATTCAGTATTTCTAAAATCGAGAAGATCCAGTTTTTTATCAGTGTTATCATTTTGAGAAGTATGAGAAGAGTAAGTGTCACTTTTTTTCAAATGTCTTCATATGTAGAGTGATACTTATAGTTTGTCTTTTGTACTGTCCTCCTTGTTTGTGTTTCTCTATTGATTCCCAAAGGAGGAATTCATCTCTTCACTGTCTCCCCTCCAACAGGAAGGTCAAAGGTCAGGGTCACCAACACAGCAGCACCGCTGGAGCTGGAAGGGATTCAGCGTCTGATCACTGTCCCATCCCTATAGTTCTCATACATGTATTTGGTAACATATCAATTTGCAGGCCGTTAGTTTAAAGCCATGGCAGAAACTACATTTTTCTCTTTGGAATCAGTTCCAGTTCTGTGTGTCTTAACGCTCCAGGATAATATTTACACCTGATGATTCTTGGATATTACGGTACGATATGGGAAACGGTTCAAATTCCTGTCAACTCTGTGGAAGATCTTTCCTCTAAAAGCAAATACGTCGTCCTTTTTTGTGAAAGTTTGTGAAAAGCAGACCCACCGGACATACAAACTTTAATAAGCAGCTAAATTCACAGTTAATACACCATAACTTCAGTATTGTAAGTTTCAGTATCATTATCCTAAATTAATTATTGTTAACCTGCAGTTACAAATCTACTTACTTACATGCTAATTACTGGTAAACATATCTGAAAATTAACTGTTTCCTAATAGACTAAATATACCAGTAATGACCTGTAAATATCTCTGAAGAACCTACAATATTATGACACTAAATAAACAATGTCTCCTTAAACAAGCTTTCAGAATAATGAACCAGTAAGGACTAACAGTATGAATTACTGAGTAATATATGTTTACTGCCTTCTGAAAAGCAAAGCAGCCACTCATTATTGTCTCATTGAAGTTTCTTTACAAGTCAAACAAATCACTAATTACTAGTAAACAATCCAGTTATTTAATATACTATCCGCTCCCTTAGCTTAATTTATTTCACATCCCTGTGCCCTTAATGTGAAGTTGGTGATAAATTTAAAGTTAATGAGCTGTAACGATGGTAAATCAGCAGCCTGGAAATTGATATATTACCAATTATTTTACGTGATGATTTAAGTAATACTGATTTTGCTCATCTTTTATTTTATACCAATAGATGTATAGTCTACACTTAGTTCACAGTAATTGCGTAGACTTATAAAACATTTATTCATCAAACATTTATTAGCAAGTGATTTTCCATACAACATGCATATCCCATGATAAATATGATGTGCGTGTTAGGATGAGAGAGCAAGTAGGTTTATATGATTTACCACTTTGGTTTTATATCACTGTCTTTTGGTTTTTCATTGTAGCTGATACTGTTTACTAGAGAAGTTTGAAACCCACAAAAATCCCAGTTGACTCTTAGTTACAGGCTTATGACTCTAGACTTGGACACGTGCACACCCACATAGACAGACAGACACACACACACACACACACACACAGTCATATACAAGCATGTACCCCATCGTGCAGAGGAGGGGCTGCTCTGGAGGCAGAAATAATCTCACTTCTTTGAGTTAAACCTGAATGGACTTAAAGCAACATTAAACTGAAGCGCTGTTGTCAACTTGGTGATTTTGTCGCTAGATTTAGTGACTTTTCAAAACCTCCTGACCCCTTAATGTCTCAAAAAGTGACAAATCTATCTACTTTTTCAAACCGTGGAACAATGTTAATGTGTTAATGTGTTAATGTGTTAACGTGTTAATGTTAATGTCCTGATTTGCACTACTTGCCTGTCTAATCCAGAAAGGTCAGATGATCACGCTTCCTGTACATGCGGACGGCTGTAGCAAATATATTCAAATGCAAATTAACATATGATGTCATCTGGCAATTTATAGCAACTTTTTGAGCAGCCAATAGCTATTTTCCCTCAAAAAGAGTTGGCAACAATGAACTGAAGCCAGCGAAAAAGAGAGAGGAGGAAGCTAATATTATGAAGCCTAGTGCTCTGCTGCTAACTGAAACAATTGTCTAGGTTAGCTAGTTAGCTAGCTGACCTTAAGTTCAAACTATCCATACTAGCCTGTAGCTATCTAGGTTAGCTGGTTAGCTAGCTGCTGACCTTCAACATCATGAATGCCATGGTTATGAATGAATGAAAAAAATAAGTCATGGCCATTTATGTTTTAATTTATATTTTGACCAGAGTTCCTTCTTTGCTATTCAAGTTTGTCAGTAAGCTAACCTGCGCTCTTAAAAACTGTGGTTGTTTGGCTCCGCCCACTGAGGTTTAACTCAACCAATGAGATTATAGAGAAAAGAAAAGTTTGTAAAAGTAAAACTCTATCTGTCCCCACCATACACACACACACACACACACACACACCTACACACACACACACAGACTTCACACGTTGCAGCGTCTGCAGCACATGTTCTCTGTGAACATGAAATGGACTTCAGTGATAAAAGGTGAGCGGACATGAGAATGTGTCTGCAGGAGGTGAGAGAGAGAGAGAGAGAGAGAGAGCGAGAGAGAGGAGCAGAACCATGTTTCATCCATGAGACGCTTCTTATTTCACTGGCTGACGGCCCTTCAGGTCGGCCCAGAGCTAAACATACATTTTTCAGACGCAAAATGTTCAATATTGAAGTTAAATAATGAAGCGCACACATGCAGCACACAACAGGTTTAACTTCTACATACATCTGCAAGGACATATGCAACTCCAAGCTGGTCGGTCTGGAGACTTGTATTAAAGCCTTTTTTAGGTTCACTTATTTGTTATAAAACATAGAACTGAAATGACAAAGAACAGTGATTAAAAAAAGTGTTAATTAAAAATCAAAGAAAACAAATCATTTGTGCAGGTGAAAAAAAATAAGATAATGAAAAGATAAAAAAGCACAAGCGGCTTATAAAAAACACCTCACCTCAAAATGACAAGCAAACAAAACAACAACCAAAAAAACCCAAAATGAAAAGCAACGACACAACTGGATTAGATAAGAGAATCTAAATGGAAACAAGATGGAAAATGGTAGAACAACAAGAAAACCCATAAAATGACCAATTTAATTATAATACAACTAATGCAAGAAAATTAAATCCACTGTGTTAAGGTACCATCCAAAATAGTATGACTGGAATGGAGCCACATAATATTTAATGAATCCTGCCAATTAAATGCTTCTCAAAAAGATTGTAGCCTAGATAAAATAGGTATTGAAAAAGTTATGAAGGAACATTTTGAACACCTGGATCCCACTTGAATTAACCTATCATGTAACAATCTACTACTCCATAATAAAAATAAATAAATAGTAAAAATAAAAAAAACCCCTCTCTAAATGCTGCTTATTCCTATTGAAGGCTTAGCTGATGAAGACTGTGACATACGGTCAATTTGACTACTGTTGACAAAATGCAATTCTTGCTAAATGACATAATGTAATGTCATGTAGCATTGAGATATTTAAATTCTAAAATTCAAAACACCAGTCACTTTTCTACTTTTAACTTAGAGAAACATCTGCAAGAGCACAAACACCTAAATATGCACACATGAACAAACACACATAAATGACTACACAGTGTTTTATAATCCCTATAATAAAAGACAACAGTAGTAAGAGGTTGGAACTTTAGTATGTATTGTATAGTTGATTCCAAAATGTCCTCCTGCAGTCTGGTAATGGCGTGCCAAACTAAACTCCGTCCCATAATTCTGGTTAACATTCAAGCTGACAGCCATAATGAGCAGAAAAAAAGCCTGCAAACAGAGCTGACCGAGGGATCAACCCTGTGTCTGTCTCCTCTGTTGTAATTATGCAATCCTGCCCTCCGGGTCACTGTTTTGTCAAAGCCTGCTGGATGGGAGACGGATAGAAAAAAAACAAAAAACAGATTATGTTTAGAACAAAAACGGACAAAAAAAGGGCAGCAGGGCGGCGTGGTGAATAGGGAAACTGGCCTTCAACCGGATGACCTGAGTTCAAACACCCATGTTTTTATCACCCGCCCTGCTGGAGTGTCCTTGAGCAAGACACTGCTGTCCTGTAGTCGAACCTGACCTCTGACCTCTCTGTGGAGGGGGGGGGGGTTCCCTACAGCGATCAATAAACTACAGTATCACTTTATTATTATCGCTTTCAGTTATCTTTATTTGAGCATTTCAACAGATGTCCATACACAATGACACATTGCTCTTTTGTAACAATTTAACATAAAGGTAAATACATTGTAAATACATTTTTAAAATATATATGTACATATATATATGAATATCCAAATACAATACAGAAAGTAAAGAAAGTAAAAAGGAAAGGAAAACATAAGGATCATGGGAAATATTATATATATATATACTGTGTATATATATACACAGTATATACTGTATATATATATATATACAGTATAAGAAAAACATAAAAATTATATATATATATATATATATATATATATATATATATATATATATATGTAATTTTTATGTTTTTCTTTATATGTTTGTTAGTTTTTTCCTTTTTTGTAGACATTCCCTATCCTTTATCTATTTACTTCTTTCTTTACTTTTTTTGTTTGCTATTCTGGAAAATAATAAACAGATTGATTAAAAAAAGAAACTGGGTATAACATAATAAAAAACGTGATATTGAACAAAAACTAAAAAAAAAATGTGTGTGTATATATATATATATATATATATATATATATATATATATATATATATATATGTATACACTGTATATATTATTAGAAGAACATTTCAAGATGATCTCATTTCCTCCAACCTGAGTCAGATATCTTTGCGTACTGCAGGAATTCCCATCCAGCTGTAACAGCAGCAGCAGACAGAGAGACGCCGGTCATGAGGACGGCTTTATTAGAAGAAATTTGATAATACACTCCCATGTCCTCTGTTTCATGGAGCTACAGTAGAGCCACCTGATCAGATTAAAGGGCGCTGCTGAAGGTTGATGTTGGAGAACTGCAGCATAGTAAGGCAGCTTCAATGTCCAGTCTTGTTTCATGATGTATCATAAAGTTTAATATATGGAAGCATTTCCACTGTAACGTAGAAAGTAAAATGTCCAGGAATTGAGGCTTCAGAGAGTTTTATATCTAAGATAGGTTGACTTTTGGGTTAGTCCACCATCTATAATGCTCTGGCAGCATTCCAGGAAATGAGAATTGGCTTTGCAACATTAAGAGATCATTTTCCAAAATGTGATTCATTCATTTTGGAAGAGAAATTGATAAAATAAAGTCATTACCCCATGTTCATCAATCAATATCTCTAAAAATTAGATGGTTGAGTTGGTAAAAGTGTTATATTTTTAATGAAGAGGCATACCTACTATCTTTTACATTATTAAACATTTTGTGAGAGTATGTGTCACTTTTCAAATGGTGGTGGATATCTCATTTCGGAATGAATTTCTTTATTTGCTATTCCTTTACCATAACATCTGCTGAACTCAGTAGAAGTCCCTTAGCCTCACTGCTGAAGCACAGTTTTGTGCTTTCCCTGCACTCTGCAGCACTCCACCACCTGTTTCTGCTCTGTAATGTTATGCATATGTTATTCTTTCACAGCAAAACTACACTGGAGCACATGACTTATGGATAAATAGAATGAGAACCGATGTTTGATTCCCACCTTGTTTATTTGTTATTATTTTTATGTGTAACTCTGAACTTAAAAGGGGCAATAAGTAAAACTGTTTACTTCCCCATAGCACAAAATGACCATAACATCTCTGCAGGAGGTTGATAGGGTTGTTGATCAATACCAATGATTCAACGATAACTTGGTGCAGAGATTTCTGGCCTTTAAAAGACTCACTTTCTGACCCGTACTGGGAAAAAAACTCCCCACCCATTGGAATTTCGAATGTCAGAAACGTGTGTAAGAAGAAATAAGTTCTACCAATGATGTTGCAATTCCTGCTTGTTGCCAATAGAGATCAGTAAAGGTCATCGATTACTTGAAGCGTTGCTAGGTTTCCATAGTAGCAAACCTTCCCTGGATAAATACAGGCTCACAGTGGCAGCCATTTTTGCCCAGGAGTTTGATTGAAATAAAATCATTCTGTGCGTCTCTTTCTGACACATCAGTGAGGGGCCTTTTGATCCAACTCTTTCACCACACACTCATTTTTACCCTTTTGCTCATCACTTTTGGAAATGAAGCACTCCAGCCTTCAGTGTGATGGAATAATGGAATAATAGGCGTACAGGCTCGCTAATCGACCTGCGGGGCCGAGGAGGTTATCAGTCTGTGGGTTCACAACACAAAGCCCCTTCAGGCAAAAGAGGGAGAGAACAGAATGGAAGGGATGTGCAGACGAGCAGATTCAGAAGAGTGGGAGAATTGACTTTAATCAATTCGCTGAGTGACGTCCCTTCTGTGCTTTCACTCATTGTGGCTTGTCTGTAGCAGGGCGCCATGCTAATTCCTGCATTGTTCTCAAGATTAGATCTATGAAGCCCTTCAAGACTTAGGGAGATGATTGAAAATATTTCAGCGGGGCAACAGGCAGGGTCCCAAATTATCACCCACCAAGTGCCAAATGGCAGTAAAATTTGTCTCTGGTGGATAAATCAATAAGGGTCTCCCTCCACACCGGCTGGTACACTTTTGAGCTGATGACATTTGAGTGCCTTGGTTACATGCAGTCTTTGGTCTTTGCCTGATCTCCAAACATTCTCCAAATTCTCTAAGAAAGCAGATTTGACTTTTAGTTGTACAAATATTTCTAAAAGACAGAAATAATCTTGGTTGAATCAAGCCTCAGTAGGCGAAGCCAAAGAACCAACGTTTTCAGGAACGCAAGTTAGCTAGCTGGCAATTAACTTAAAGAATGAACTCGGTGGTGACCGAACTGAAGGAGAGCGGTAACAGAAGCTAGGTTATAGTTACCATCCATAGGAAGCGCAAACTGCCAAATAATTAGTTGAACAATGCATACTAGGTGGATTGCTACTGGAGAATCACTGTCTTATTGGTTAACTTAGCTGACTAAGTAGCCTGACGGCCTCTTCGCCTTTCAAGTTTGCCAGTTAGCTAACTTGCGCACCAAAAAAATTGTGGTTCTTTCGTTCCGCCCATTGAGGTTTAACCGAACCAATGAGATTATTCCTGCCTCCAGAGAAGCTCTGCCTCCGAGAAAAATGTGTATAGGCCTAACTAAAATTCTGCTCTGCCTGAGCCAATCAAATCAAAGAGAAATGATGAGTCTGTATCAAACAGGCTTTTAATTGGCTGCCTGTAACGCTCGCTCTACAGAAAGCTGTAGCGTCTAAACTTCTGTAAACTTTTCCTCCTGTTTCTCCGCTGCCTGGATGGTTAACTAGCCTAAACGTCAGTTGAAACTCACTGTTATTAACCCACCTGAACCCCTAACCCTATAGTCCACCTGGTGACAGCAGGTGTGAAGCCTCCAAAAACAAAAATTAAAACTTTAAATCTGCTCTCATCTCTTTATTGAATCTTCCGCACCTGATTCTATACATTAAATAGAATTGAAAACAAGGTGACATATTTCTATGAAAAAATGTATCTAAATTATTTTGGCCAGTAAAAATTATTGTTGACAGGTTATTTTTTTTAGTTTACCATTAGCAAGGTGAGCCAAAAAGTTAAGACACTGGCAACAGTAATGTTGTATTTTGAGAGAATGTCTGAGATCATGTCTGCTGATAATATCTGTATATTTCTGTGCCACGAGCTTCACTCATCTCTTAGGCATCTTTACAGCAAGCCTGTTGCTGTGAAACAACGGCGTCGTTTCATTTCACCACTGAGCAGATGCTGATACCGACTCTTACGCTTGTGCAATACAGTCGTGCACGTCTACATAAGACTTCGCCACATGATGCAGACAGGTGTTATAATGCACAACAAAGGAAACAGTCACTAATCCCACCTGTCACTGTACAAGTTCAATCTATAATCACACCTCTCCCACTCTGCTTTCTCCCCAGCTGAAGTGAAGGCTTTAAATCTTATTCATGTCTTTTCACACCCAATTAACTCACGGAGGCAGACTATGCCCTGTTGACCATATTATGCTTCCCTGAGATATTTCCTACCTCACTACCGCATGACAAGAATAGAACTGTTGCCGGCTGCAGTTACCCTGGCAATACATGCCAACACGCAGTAAACACCCAAACTACTTCTGTGCAGAATCAATCCCCAACAATGCAATCATGTCCTATTCGCTGTATATCATCTTTCTTTCCCATATACCGCATTACTGCCAGCACACCAAACACAAAAACTACATCTGTGCAGTGTCAGTCCTTTCACAGTGTAAGCATGCGCTTTTCATATCATGTTTCTTCTCCAACCCACGGTATTACAAACACACAGTACATCAGCAAAAACAGAACTCTCTACTTGAGTAAAGAATTGGTCATTAAAAGCACAACCGATTGCTTTCTTTCTTTTTCATACCGTATTACTGCAAACATACAGTAAGCCAGTAACGTCAAAAGTGCAAAATTGTTCAGTAACACAAATATGCTTTCTCTATAATCTTTTGTCTCCATACCACATTTATTGGAAACACAATACATTACACCAGTAAACACAGAACCTGCGTCTTTGCACAATTCATCCCTCACAATGCAAGCATGCTTTGTTTACATCTTTCTGTTTACATCATCATCTTCTTCTTCTTCTTCTTCTTCTTCTTCACAAAGAACCCCAAACGCTCCGCTACTTATGTGCAAAATCAATCCCTAACAATACGAGCATGTTCTTTTTATATTTCTTCTCCATATCACTTTAATGGAAATACACTACACAGTGCGTGATTGACCCTGATCAAACACTGAAACTGCTTCTTTCTGTGCAGCAGTCCTCAACAACACAAGCGCGTTCTTTTTATATCCCCCTCCTCTCCATGCAGCGTTATTAGATTTCTAGATTTCTTATAGTGGGATATTTCAGACAGATGGGGGGGAGATTTTCTCAGATCTGGGTAGCTGATCCCTTCTTAATTTAGCTTAATATAGTCGACAGGCTGTACTGTACCTGCGATATTGGGTAGGGGGGAAAATGTGAGGGATATTGGTGCCAGGCAGGCGCTGTTTACCAGGAAAACTGCACAGGAAAGAAGGAGCCATCTGTATCCCCAATGTGCCTCACATGTGAATGAGCTTTCCACAGAGAGGGAAAGTAATGCCTTTTCTCCTGCCTTTTGCTCGTTCAGCTGTTTTCATGTGTGGACAATCGAGGCAGATGAATAGAGGCTGTTTATATTTGATGCATAGAGGTGTGTGTGTGTGTGTGTGTGTGAGAGAGAGAGTGTGTGGGGGTTGCATAAGTGTACAACCATTTCATCAGTGGAGATGATTCAGTTGCTGTTTCATAAGTTAGTATGTTAAAAAGATGGAGTAGCATGTGGATACTCTACCAGAAGGTCTAGTCTGCATCAATGATTTCATTTGCATATCCTTTATTAAGAAGGTTTTGAAAGTTGAAACAATTTGGTGCTTATTAAGGTACTGTCAACAAGCCTCATTTATCCAATAAGACATGCATAAACGTGCGCAGAAAGCATTTAAATGCAATGTAATTAATAAATGCTATGAAACGGTGTAGCTGTAAATTAGTAATTCTCCAGACATTTGTCCGCATGTTTATGTTAGAATCATATTTGGCCCACTGTTTCAGCATCTTTCAGCATTTTGCACAATACACAATATATTGATAAATAAGTACCATTGACTTTATAGTCTGTTATACAGTATATAGTGCGTCTGACACATTGTATATTGCTGTTTTCAGGGGAAAACCACACAACTGCAATTTTGTGTTTTTCTTACCTGAAAGGTTCCATGGTCATTTATGTGTTGACTGAGTTTCATGACCCTTGGGCTCTTGAAACCTGTTAAAAAAACATTGTATAACCACAAAAATACGTGTGTCAATGAAAAAATATTCCTGAAAAACATACTTTTTGCAATAACAGGTTTCCTTTCAACAACAGCGATATGCTCCGGTATTTGCACAATAATTTGCCAGTGGAGTCTATTAACTGAATTAAGTATTCTGTATTCTGTGTCTACATTAAATTCTAATTCAAACTTAAGGGAATGCACCAACTTTGAATTAGATATCCAAATAATGAGAACATAGACACCAAAATCATCCATGTGTCCCCAGTAGATCATTGGCTCCATGCTAACACTTTAGCACACACTATGTTACGATAAGAAGAAGACTGACTTTTTGGTAATAAAAAGTTGTTAGCAGTTTTTATTATATGGCCTATAGATTCCTAAATTTCACTAATGAATTATTAACTCAACATAGCTAATATAGCCAGGTGAGTGACTATTTCAGGTCTACAGATCGCAGTGTCGGTCGTTCGGTCGCTCTGTTCATCACTTTTGGTCATGTGAAAGTTTGAATAGGGAGTTAGATTGCAGACTCTAAATCAGGAGACCCGAGTTCCCTCTTTGACATTCAGGTTTGCCAGTTAGCTAACTCTGAAAAACTGTTGTTATTTGGCTCCGCCCACTGAGGTTTAACTCAACCAATGAGATTATTTCTGCCTCCAGAGCAGCTCTGACTCTGAGAAATGTTTGTATAAGTAAAACTCCAATCTGCAAAATGTTAGTTTGCTGTCCAAGTTATAATGCCTTAAAACGATCATTTTTCCCATGGTGCCTTCACACGCAGCAGACGCCACTGGAACTATCTGAGGTGGAGCGTGTGAGGAGTGAATTAGAGCTTCAGCTGGGCCTCCCCTCCCTTCTTTTTCCTGCTGATTTGAAACAATCCCCCCTTCCCTTTCCCTCCCTGCTTTCACTGCGATGCCTTCATGGGTCTGTCCTCATCCTCCAGTTCAGTAGCCTCGTGTCTGGAAGCAGTCGATTTGTTCCTCAGTCTCTGGGATGCAGAAAGATCCCTGATAATGCCAGTCACCATTAATCATGGTTAATACAACTGTGACGCTGACATGTTTTGTGTGTGTGTGTGTGTGTGCGCATGTGTGTTGCACTTGTGCTGTATTATGTATATTATGTACCAAGACTTTAAGGATTTATGCATGTCTTAGTGTACATACTGTATTTATTCAAGTGTTTTTCCAGTGTGGGGTGGCTCTGTAATAACATGGCATGCCAAGAAAATGAGCAGCCAGGCACGAACTTTGCGTAATCTGGTTTTGATTTGTTAATTTTCCCCTTTCTGCCTCAATTTTTCAGCCTGTCAATCCGTTTTTTTTATTAAATCCCAGGCTCAAGCAACCCAGTCCTTGAATTCTCTGTTGTGTCTTTTTTTCCCCCCAAAGATTACTCTTCGAATTGATTTTTTCTCCTCAGCACTTGAAATGAGAACCTTGCACCTGATTTGACTGCGCTGAGGCAAAACGATTCAAAAACACTCGAGTTAATTTCATTGATGATGGAGTCATCGCCGGGTCTTAAACTAATGACAAGTTGTCTGTACCGTCCAGCGCCTGAGTGGAGTCGAATCAATTGACATTATTGGACGTCTTTCTTTATCAAGACACCATGTTGCTGACACTGTGAGTCACCGATAAATCAGTCCTGCGGATTTTCCTGAAAGGGAGCTTCCTGAGGACTTAAATCCACTGATGTAACAGCGCTGCATAATGGGAGAATTAAGTAAACAAGATGAAGAGTGGCCCCTCAGAACCGGAGTACTCCCAATGATAGTGGCCATTCGACTTCATTAGGCAATATCGACACACTTGTCCCCATCTTCATCTCCTAGCAACATCGGCGCTGCATGGCCTTTTAGACACCGTCGATGGGATTTCACGCCTGGCCGCCTCCAGCCACGGCACGGCAAACCACAAAGAACTCACACCATACAGATGTAGATCACTCGACGATTTTTCTCCATCGGCCGTGACAACCTGGGCAGCGGAAGACTGATGGGCAGCGGCAGCAGATATTGGCTGGAGACAATTAGAGACGGCGCCGCTTTGATGCGAACTGACGTGCTGCGAAAGAGGCGAAGGGCTCTGGAGAGGAGAGACACGGGACGGACATCATCACGGAAGAGCCGCCCCCAAAGCGCCACGCGACCGCACGAGCGTCGCCGTTCCCTGCCTCTCTCTCTCATGAAATGGTCCTCCTATTCCTCCTCTGTCTTCATCCCCTTTTCTCCCTATTTGTTTGCCTGGAAATTATTAGGCGAGAAGTGTCATGGTTTCCCCTCACACATCCACTGTTTCCAAGGCAAAAGACGGAGGACTGTTCTCACATCCAAACTCTTAGACTTCATGGCACGTTGATCAAAGCTGCCACTCTCTCTAGTGTTTCCTTTGCATACAGCATTTCCAAAGAGACTTGTTTTCCTACTTTCATCTTTCAATTCTAATTTTCCTTCCTTTCTCTGCTTTCAACTGCCTGCTCTCCCTGCTTTTGGATCAAACGAGAGCGAAAATCATAATCATAATTTATCAGAGCAGCCTTCATTGCATAAATAATGATGTTATGGCGGTAATAATTGATATTGTTCGTACCTTATGATCTGGAGTTCATCAGCAACAGAAAGGGATTGCTTTAGTATCTAGATTGGTGGGGATGCGTGGCTCTGTGGAGGAATGTTTTGGTATGATAAGGAAAATACAGACGTATCACACTGTCAAAAGCAGATCTGGACTAAGTAGCATTTGCAAATACTTGTTATGGTTTGTTGTAGCCTACCTAGACACATGACGGGTGAGGATGTACCACAGGATGATACACGGTCTGAATTGTCTTCATGCAGCAAACTCCATTCATCCATTCATAACAGATTAAAGCAAATGCTAAGAGTGATTTTCAAATAGTAACCTTTAAAGAATCTCTGTTTTATGTTTGTAACATGTGACTGCTCTAGGTGGCAGGTTGGCCTAGTGATTAGAGTCAGTCCTGTAACTGAACTGATCCCCCAACAGCCAGTGGTCATGTATCAGCAGCTGTGTGTCCTGTTGAAGTGTCATTGAGCAAAGCACTGAACTCCTACCTGCTCGCTCACTCACCCCCTTTACAATCTGATCTCACAGAAAAACCTGAGTTTTTAACAGCAAATTACGTGTTGGTGGCACGTAAAGTGTTAAAATTCCGTTTTCCCAGCATGAAACGGTTACCTGAAGGAGGCACAACTATAAACAGGAAGTAGTGTCACATTGAAGTAGCGCAGTGGAAAGTAAAGGTGCTGTGGTTGGGTGGTGGATGGGCGGATGAGTTTGATTGAGGAGTTCAATTCCCAGCTTGTATTGGAGATTTCTACCGTGAGTCAAATTGACATTTTTAGGTAAAGTTTTTCTTCTTTAACCATGACCAAAGCCTTTCCCAAACCTTAACCAAGTTGTTTTAGTTGCCTAAACTTAACCGTTAGCCAACCTTTAGCTGAAAATGTCGTGTCCAATCCGTGTTTCATTTTACAACTTATTATGAGACCTTGTTGACTTGTCATTAACACGCATCCTGAGTGATCCGACTGTATTTGGATAAAGCAAAAACACATAAAATCCAGGTGTAAATGAACCAAAGACGCACTGAAAATCCTATCACCCAAAACACTTGTGTACATACATGCACACACACACACACACACACACACACAGGGCGTGCATTTCTCTCTCCCTCCATTTTTTCCCCTCTATTTTTTCTCACTCTCTCCCCCTCTCTCTCTCTCTCTCTCTCTCTCTCTCTCCTCTCCCTGACATCCGTCTCTTCCCCAGACGGAGAGACCCACCAAGCTGGGTGAAAAGCCATTATCGCCAGCCTTTCTTCATCTTAACTACGACGCTTAGGCGAGCATCAGCATTAATCAGTGAGAGAGAGCGGGAGAGAGGGAGAGAGAGAGAGGGAAGCAACAGAGAGATCAGACCTGAGAATACACAGAAGAGGCCACCAAGTGGACCACAAATCACCCCCTTATCTACATGAGATGAAAGACTTGTTTTCCTCCAGCCAGTAAACACAATTATGCATCAGAGCACACTCTCTGAAGATGATTCAACAACAAATCTTCTCCATCTCTAATTATGCCTAATATAAGCAGATAAGAGCTATGCCCAAGCGTTCTAGTGATCGGTTGCCTTTGCAGCAAGTGCATCCAGCACCTAAAAATCAGAATCACTTTACTTGCCAAGTACAGTCATTGTACAGCAATTTGTTTTGGTGACATTGGTGTAGAGACATATTGACAACAAAGACACGGTGACTCACATGGTACAGGGACTAACGTTCTCACAATACATTCTAATACAAGTTCAATATATAATTTCATAAAGGTTGACCAAATGTGTGTTTTGCTAGTTGAATTTCCATTTCAGCGTCACCTCCAGAGGGCGTATACATGCAGATGGCACATGAATTGGAATAATCAAAAGAAGTTGGACGGGAACAGACAGAGCTGCAGTTGGAGCGGGCTGCAGCAGTCAGGTTCAGACAGTTGAAAACATGGCAGCGGCGTCAAACGGTCCGCCACGTCTTGAACCGGATCCCAGTCCATCGAAATCGGGTTGACAAAACTGCTGCCAGGAGCCAAATATGGAATCATTTTGCTCACCGAGCCAACAGAGACGGACATCAAAACCCGGCCGCAGAGGCTGCTACACAGTTGTCCAGTTCAAAAATGGTAAAATCTCAGTGATTTCTGTAAGACATGATTGCACAGATTTATTTAAGTTCTTGATATATCTATTTTGTTATTTGTTATTTAAGTTATTGATATTTTTCCATTGTGCTTTTGGTTAAAATAAAGCACAGTGGTTGTTCTGTGATATTGCTTGATGGTTTTTCTTTTTTGTCGTGGCATCGTAGTTGTGTCAAATTGTTTATATTAAACTTAATATTGGCATTAAAGTCAAAATTCTGGTATTGTGATAACACTAACAGGGACAACGTGATCTCACATACAGTGCAAGGGGAAGGCACAAGACACACAAAAGACAGCAGATGCATAATCCTACAAATACACATGAAACATTCAGTCGTTAAGACCGAAGCTGTAGAGCAGGACGATGCACTGAACCAGTTTTGAGATACATTGAGTGGGATGAAATGTACAAAATATGATATGAGCAAAACGGCCACAGATTAAGATATGAAATCAGCTGGCCAAGTTCAGCATAGTATAAACTTTCACAAGGGCAAAAATGGAGGTGAAGTGCTTTCTCACGCTCTGAAAGGTACTTTTTCGTGGAGTGGCATGAGATCATTTGCACATCCACTTTGCCGCCTCTCTCCCCGGCGGTCTTGATTGCGTTTTGTTTGGGCAGATTCTAACCTCGGCGTTCAGCCTCCCTCCCGTCGCCGCCTCTCTGACTGGGTGAGTCATCCTCCAGTGCGCTCCTGCAGATCGAGCATGGTCTGAGCTCACCGTTTGAGCCTCCATTAACACCGAGCTGTGAAGAAACCGGGGGCCGACCGAGACTCCCAGGCATCCATTTCATCCTCTCTGCATGTACCATTGAGAAACCAAGCCTCTGGGGAGAGCAGACGGCTCCTGTTTCATAGTGTAATCTCTGCTCATATGTGAGCGCAAGCAAAGTACCAACACCCCCCCTCCTCCTCCCCTTCCCTCCCTCCCTCCCTCCCCCTCTGAGTGAACAGGCTGAAATGTAGGAGGGCTACTTGGCTCACAGCAAGAGCGGCACTTTGAAAAACGCTGCTTGATACTCAAGCGGTCAATGGACCGACTCCAGGAAGGATAGACAGGAAAAAAAATGTGCGCTCGGTGCAATACTAATCTAAAGCATTGGTCCATTGTCAAATACACATTACATGAATCAGTTATTTGATAAATTCTCACATGCCAAGAGGCTTGCCAAGGCACTAACGTTTCACCAAATGACCCTCCAGCCACTTTCTGACTCGGGGGAACCGTCACGTCTCGCACTCAGCCTGTCTCGCGGTACATTCACAGTGGCAGATTCCTTTTCTCACGAAGCAGTTGTTATTTCTGTGATCGAAACCCGGGGAAAATCTGTCTCCGCGATAAATGGGTGGCTGTCTGCCAGCGACGCAACAGAACGACGACGATAAGGGTCTTGGTTCGTAATGAATATGAATCCCAAGTCACCGGCGAAGAACTTGGGAATATCCATTAGTTCCCAACCACAGTGATCACTCATCGGGCGTAAGTGGAAATGGGTTGCTTGTAGCCGTGGATAGCATCGTTTAAGGGCGCCCAGGGTGTCAAAATTACAGAGTATTTCACTTGACACATGAACGCCTCAGAATGACCCAATCCCCATACTGTGGTGCTTTGTGCTCTGGCGCCTCATAAACTTCCATTTGATGAATGGTTTCTTCTCATCTGATGTCCGCCGCCTCTCCGGCGGTCGGCATCACAGTTGCAGTCCGCGGATTTAGCCGATGGGAATTGTAGACTGCCTCTGCATTCAACATTTCACTTTTTCCCTTGCCTCATTTTATATAACATGGTTCTCCCGTATACCCTTAGCCTCTCCTGTCTCCCTGCTCCGTGTCCCCTGAGGTTTAATGGGGTTTGCTGTGCGAGGCAGACCAGGCTGAGGCTTCGATCTTGTTAACTTTGTCCACCATCCAGTGTTCTATAGAATAGGTTACTGCTGGAAATCAATGAGTCAGCCTTACCTCCCAACATGGTGATTTAATGCGTTCCATACTTTCATTGATCTTCTCTCTCTCTGTGGTCTCTCTCTCTCTCACTCACACACACACACACCTCCCAGTAGCCTACACTCTCACTGGCATACAGAGAGACATCCACTGTAGAGATCCTTTATTCACTCGACTCTTGTTCTATTTGTCACGTTGCGTGTTGTTTCCTGTTGCGGCGTGAACGTACATCCTCTGCGAATCAGCGATTTGAGGCAAACATTAAAAAAAAACGACCTGTTGAGTCGATAAATCAGCCCGGTCCTGACAGTTTCCAGTGGCGGGGCGTCTATAAATAGAGGTTATGGCACTGAGGGCGTGGGTCGGGCAAAGGGCATTGGGAGCATTTGGTCCCCTTTGGGAATCTGCCCTTCCGCTCCTCACTTCGACATCATTACTCAATGTGTCACCCGCTTCTTGTGTACATTCTGACATTCGGACATATTCATGCATCAGTTTCTATGATAGCAGACTTGTCCAACACACCCCTCGTTTGCCACTCACCATGAGACATGGTGCAAATTAACATTTCAAAACATAAATGTCATTTGGTGGGCGCTTTTATCCAAATCACCTTACAGTTCCGTGAGTGAATATATTTTTAGCATTAGCGCCCCTGACTGTGGCGGTGTGACTGCCATGCTTCGCCCATTGAGCTACAGATGGTCTGTGCACAGCAGCGCTCTTTTCAGGCGCTGATTAGAGCAGGAATAATTATCCTCACAAAGATGATAGCATAGAGGGCTTTCAGGTGACATCACATCCTCTGGCGGCCCTTTTGGAGGTCCACAGCTCTGAGGCAACTGTGTTTCTGAATGTACGACCTCCTTCTCAACAGAGTTCAATACACACGGTTAACTTCTGTGCTGTTTTTGACTGGGAACTGATAATTTCACCATTTTGTGTTTAGGTAATGTCAGCTTGTTAGCTAGCTAACCATCACTGTCTTGTTGTAAACATATCTGCAAACTAGCTAACATCATCTAGTAGAAGCTAGCATAGTGGCCAGTAGTGGCATGTTATCATTAACATTGGACCAAGGACCAAAGAGATAAAGGCTAAGGACAAGAAGTTTCTTGTGTCACAGCAAACAAAATTTGGAAAAAAATGTATCTATCTCATCAGACTATTCACTTTCACTTATAACATTACTGAATTGATGTACAGCCACACCACAACAATCTTTATCACATATCTCTCCTTTTCTAGCCTGGTTGTTATATATTTAGCCGTTATTTGTGCTCCTCCAATGGACCTCAATGATGGCACCAGACATGGTTGCTAGGAGATTTGTGACGCAACTAAAAAAAAAAGCCTCTTCACATTCAGATATTCATCACACCTGAAGTATCTACATGTTGCTCAGTTTCATGTGAGGTACAGCGGAAAGGTAGGTAGGGTCAGAAAATACCACCAGCCGTTAGCTAAATGCTGGAAAATGTGAGATGTGTGTTTCCTTTGCACTCTAAATGTCACATGTGGTTGGTGAGACACTGACAGTTGCTGGTGTATTTTGAAATGGATGGATGGACGAATGGAGGAATGAAAAAGTTAGTTTCCAGGCTGGTCACATATAGTTCTCCAGTGGACTTTGTGTCCTCTGAGTCCTTGTACTGGGGGTCAAGCAGGTGAACCTGCAGTAAGACACTGTCCAGAGCTGCTGGTTTTGGGACACGTCCATCTCCATTTGGGACCAAACAACAGAGCCGCCCCCTCTCCCCCACAGCCGGGGGTGGGGGGTGGGGGGGGGCTTTGCTGATGCAAGTCGGTGTCAGCGTTTCAGACTCTTTTTTCATGGGAGCGGGAGAGAGGAGCTCCCTCAGCTCCTCTATTTCCATTAATCCCCCACTCTCCTGAAGGAGTGGAACAGGTGAATATTTCACGCTGACTGCCCAGAGAGAGGGATGAGCGGCACTGGTGACGCTAGACTCCATTTATAATGGATGGATGGAGAAGGCTGAGCTTGTCTCGTAGAGTGTAAAGAATGTTCTCAAGAGGATACACCCCCCCCCCCACCCCGCTCTCTCTCTCTCTCTCTCACACACACACTCCCACACACACACACACACACTCCAACCCCCTCCTCCAGCACCCTCTTTGCTATAACGGTCACTCTGGACACTTGTTATTTATGGAGTGGACATGATGCCACCCCTGCCCGTGGTTTTGCCAGGGGAAGCAGGTCATCTCCTCTGGCCGGTCGCTCTGCTATAAGTCGTTATGTGAAACAGTTATGGCCGGGGAGGGAAATTAACTCCGGCCACCAGCTGGTGGTTAGATGCTGGTCAATTTTGGCTGTAGCTTGCTTATTTGTCTGCTCGCCACTTTGGCAGTTAACCAAACATTATTTGGAGGTCATGTTTTATTCTAAAAATGTAGTCTTGTCAGCTTGTACGATAGTAATATGAATTCATCAGCTGCTGCGGCTGGTGAGCAAAAAGTCCTTATCCCAGTGTATTACATTGTGTATGAACCTATGTAAAAATATGAATAATGTTACTGTGTAAGTACTTGTGTAAGTACTTGAAAATCTCCCTCATACATAATGTAACACATTGTAAGTACAAACAGTTATGTTTGCACACTGTTTACACCTTTCTAAGCACACTGTGTATTAAGGAGATTTTGATTAGGTACCAACAGTATTAGTCAAGTCAACTTTATTTGTATAGCACATTTTACATTACATCACATTATGTCATTTAGCAGGCGCTTTTGTCCAAAGCGACTTACAATAAGTACATTTTGTCAATTTTCATACAAATGCAGTTCAAAGTGCTTTCCAGAGTAATGAAAAACAGGAAATGCTTTTTGAAGTGTGCACCTACAACATTATACAATATTAGTGTGTACTTACAATATTATTCCATAGCTTAATGCAATGGTAATACACTGCCCTGGTACTATCACAGTTGAAGCTGTCCAGGTCCATGTTTAGTTTTTATTTTGGCAAAACATTTTCTCCTGTTGTGTCTTATTCAGAACCATTATTTATTTGTGGATGATTATGCGCTGTGATTATGTTTTCATGTCATAAATTTGTGAATTCCCCACCAGACGATTTCTGCCCCAAGCTATCTTGTCTTTGCTGCGGCCATAAAATATTGAAGTCTCATTGAAAGTGCAGGACTGCAGTGGTGGTGATGCCACGCTGAGCCCTTTGTGTGTGAGCCGGAGTGTGTGTTTGTGTCTGTGTGTGCACGTGTATCTGTGTGTGTCTTTGTGTCAGGATGTGTGTGTGTGTGTGTGTGTGTGTGGTGATGGTGGGGGGGTGTCTTTCATTCGTAGAAGTTTAAATATATGCAGGCCTCGGTCTGAGAGCCAACATGCCAGTGCACAATGTCACAAAGGAGTTTTTGATGGAAAGGAAAGGGAGAAGAAAAAGAAACGAGTGGTTTTGGGTCAAAGCATTGGATATCCTTTCAAGCCTGAACACTCCACTGGGCGTTTCAGCAAATGTCAAAGTCACTTCTGGCTGTGGACAGACAGCCTAATGGACCACGGCACAGAGAGTGTGGGAGGGAGGTGGAGGAGGAGGAGGAGTAGGAGGAGTAGGAGGAGGCCCAAACCAAAGACAAACATGAAGGAAAAGCGGTATACAGTATGTGCCTTTTTTTGCCACGTCCAAAGCATCCACGGTTGAAGAAGACTAAACAAGCTCGCGAGCTTGCCAAGACACTTCTCTCCATCTTTCGCTCTCCGCTTTGGCAGCTCCTGTGGTTTTATTTTCCCTTTTTTTTGTGCTCCGCTTTGTTGTTGAGACACGGGAGAAACGGCTCATGAATAGGAGTACAGCCCCAGCCGGCTCTGCTCTCACTGACAAACATGGGAGGCACTTGGAAATGCACAAAAGCTTGAAGGATGATGGTGATGAGCTGACGGCCTCCTTTTGGCTCGTATTTCCACCAATGCAGTGTTTTGACGTGAGAGAAACAAGCCGGAAATTAAAACATGATCAGGATGCGAGACCATGGGAGTGCTGGAGAGGAAATTTGTGATGAATAGTTTTCTATAGAAACATCTGACAGTATAGTACACTGCAGGACTATTGTGCCGTATAGTACACTTGTCAAGCTGAATCCCACACATAACACTGCTACATGTGTTTGCCAGCTATCTCTGCTGACACACAGCACGCTCTTTACTTCCACAATTGTTCACCGTGTATGGATGTGCAGTATGACAGGCTTATGCACATGGGTGAAGTAGTGCATTTGCATTCAAGGTATTTATCTGGCACTAGTGGATTATAATAAGCTCAACAGTCGCGGAAATTATCAGATCACCAACATTACAAGCAACCAGCAGGAACTCAGCAAGCATTTGATGGACAGCGACGGAAGTGGGCAAGTTCATAATGAGCCCAAAGAAGCACATAATTTTCATAATATATTATACCATGGTAAAAATACATATTAAAACATCTGTGAACTGATATCAGAAAGATAATAATGCAAGTAGCAGCTATGGACGACCTCAGACATTGTCTCAAGTTTCATTTTGCAGTGATATTTACGCTGGTTTTCAGTGTTGGTGCAGGCCGTCATACCAACATCTATTCAACGTCAAAATGTCTGCTGGGAAGAAATGCCAATTACAGAGCCACAGTGCCTGACAACAGATTTCCCCAAATGCTTGTGTGCCCCGAAAATGATCATATATGCTTGAGAAGTGCTAGAAAAAGAAACAATAGGGCTTTTTTACACTTCAACACAGAAAGAGCATATTAGATGAACTTTAGAGGAAGATATGGGAGAGGGGAACATGAAGTATTTCTTGAAGAGATGAGTTTTCAAATTAGGACAGAAGATAGGAAGCACCATAATATATAGTATATCAATGGTAATTGGGTGCCAAGGTGAGCAAATACCCAGAAAAGTACCCAGTACACTCAATATACCTGTGTATAAAATCAACTACAGCACCACCTATGACACAAATCCATTAAGCATGTAACTGTAGTCTGTAAAAAACCAGCAGCAGAGGACCACATGCAGATAAAACCTACTTCAGCCTATCAGCTTAAGAGAGGAACTTGCCAAAAGAAAAGAGGTAGACTGTTTGCGCAACTTCCAATTACCTCAGCCCGTCTAATCTGTAATTATATCTTCACTCAACAAAGAGGTGTAGCAGCCGTAAACAGCGCCCATCTGTTTATGAAAAGGAGTCGCTGGAGGAGCGCCGTTCCACCTGGCCGCTGTTTACGGTGCTGTCGACAACACTCCGCGCACGCCGTCTCAATTCACCCTGACGTCACCGCTGCTGCCCCCGAGCTCCCCGCCACACACACACACACACACACACACACACACACACACACACACACACACCACCTCCTCTCCTCTCGTTATTTGCGATACACTACTGTATGCACAGTAAGAGACTTCTGTTTGGCGTTGTGCTGACTGTGTCTATCTGTGCAAATGATCTTCTTTTTTTCTAGCTGTGAAGTGCAGGCAGGAGAGCAGCTGCCAGGACCCAGACACACTTTCTGTAGGGAAGTAAAGCAGAAGAAGGCAAGCTCACTGTGCTCTTCTGGTGTAATGACAATGAATAAAAATATGATACTTAAAGGAACACTTTGGCGATTTTCAACCAGCTTTGTATCATTACAATGTCGGTAGTATATGCAAATGAACAATGTTTACCTTCCCTCCATGTTGCCTGCACCGAGAGCTCCCCGTTCATTTGCCGGCAGAAGAAGAGTTTTTCCGGCTCGTATGGCTCTCGATCCGACTGTCCGTGGATGCGGGCGTACAAAAATGAGTAAATACAATCTGTAGTTCGAATAACAGCCATGCGAGCCGGTGCATGTTCTTCCGAGAACCGATGACGTCACTGGTTCGCGGAAGTACAACAGATTTCGAAGCTGCGCCCCAGAGACACAGAGAACATAAAAAAAAAACCTGTTGTTGTTTTTCACACTATATCCCGATTTCAGATAGATAGAGACATGGTTGAAAATCGGCAAAGTGTTCCTTTAATTGATTCATGTAGGAAAATTCTCTTTTTTTTGCCTCCTTCCACAGGGAGGTCAGAGGTCATCTACAGAACAGTGACCCTGGAGCTGTGAGGGGGTCAGTGTGTTGCCAGAGGACACTTCAGCAGCGTGGGGCGTTTCTGCTTGAAAGAGTCTCTCTAACCAGTTGGCCACCCTGCTGCTGGAGGTGTAACACCCATAGATGTTATATTGAGGTGCTTGGTATATGCACATAATCCAATCTTAATGGTGCTATGTGTAGCATTGTGTTTCTCAAAATTAAGACAAAATTTCCCATGAACCTCGTTGCTTCCGGTTGCAAAGAGGATGTTGCTACTTGTTCCCCCTCCCTCTTCCTGACATTGCACATTGCTTGTTTTGATGGCCAAGAAGAGGGATGAGAGCCTATAACAGCCAATATGCATTCAGAAGCTAACATGAAGTTGACACTATGCAGTTACAATAGTGAAACTGGAATAACGTTGTGTATTACTTGCAAAGCAAAACAGTTTTGTATTGTGCTGTAAAGCAATCCAGCAGATTTCCCTAGAGGCTGATAGAGGCTGACAGTCTTCTCAGTGATGGTCTCATTTATTCGTGGTAATTATACTAACAGCTCAAAATTAATGTGATTTATTGGTGTTAAAATTCTAACACATAGCACCTTTATAGCTGCTTTATAGGTGCTATGAGCTACTGAGCCTCATGGTTTTCAAACCATGAGGCTCAGTTTCATTTACAATCAAACTTTGTAGGTTGTTTTTTAAACTTTTAGAAAAAACATTAGCATCGCAGTTTAGAGTGGGAGCCTATGAGACTTTTTACCATACATAACATTGCACTCAAATTCCTATAAATGCTGATCTGTGTTCTCATTGGCTGAGGTCGATATAATGTCACTATGGCGACCACCATTGCTGCAGGACTGTGACAGACAGACTTAAAAAGCTGATGAGTGGAAACCTGCAGCACAGAGCTGAAAAGCTCAAGTTTGGCTTTGGGAAGATTTGTTGTAACTCGCTGTCTTGCTCTGCGTTTGAAGCAAAACTCACATGAAACAACAAAGTGGCATGCAAACGTATCTCAGCCCAAAAGAAAGAAGAGAAAACAAATCATAACGACCAACAATGACACAAATCAAAACTCAACTTGACCCCGTTCAGAAAACCTTTTGTAGTTGTTCCCTGAAAACACACTCACACACACACACACACACACACACATACACACACACACACACTTGCTGTGTGACCTTCTTTTTTTTTTCATAACTTTATTTAAAGAGTTTTACATTTATATAAACATATACACACATGAACAAACATACTGAACTCGCACAACTACCTCCCCTGGGACCAACAGCGTACTCAAAAAGGAAGGAACAATGAAATTAAGCAGATTAGCAAGCATTTAGGGGAGAAAAAAAATAAATAAATAAAAAAAGGAATAAATTAAATGACAATACCTAAATAAAATAAATAAATACATAAATAAAAAGGTCCAATGTATAGACATTAGTTATAGTAGCAATAGGCTAAATAGGAGAAACATCAGTCAGGTGGCATGGTATATCAGAGGGTCAGTTCCTTTACATATTCAATAAATGGGGACCATACTTCAGTAAACTTGTCATAGGACCCGCTCAGTGTATGTCTTATTTCCTCAAGCTGGAGCGAGGACAACACCTCCTGTATCCATCTCTTGAAGGGGGGGTGTTCGTTGGATTTCCAATTCATGAGAATTAATCTGCGTGCTATGAGGCTACTAAATGCTATTTTGCTGTGTGACCTTCTAAAGTCTCAAAACCATGTGCATTAAACTCAGAGTCAACCAAATGATGTGAGGAGTGTGTTTCTGATTGACTGAAGGTGTGAGCCGTCACTTAGGGCTAAAGCACAGTGGGAGCAGATAAGGCATCTATCCTGCAGATACACAGCGATGACTTTGTCTGCCTGTCTGATTGTTGTGCGAGGGCCCGGGCTTTGATGGCTGTGGCTGCGGGGATAAGAAAAGGCCAAGTTGATGGAAATCTGGATTCTGTTTTTGCCAACGCTGTCTCTGGGTATTGATTTTGTCTGGGAACCTTCAGAGAGGGAAGTATTTATGTCTGAAGCACGAGACAGTGGGAAGGTGCGGAGAGGCTATTGAGACAGTCAGAGTGCAGCTAATGTAGATGTGGCTCTGTCAGAGGGCTCGCTGCTGGAAGCACTGGGTTGCCAGTTCAGGAAAAGCTTATATGGACAAGGAAGGTGATAGGTTGATTTATTGATCTGACTCACTTAGATAAACTGGAGGCAAGCCCATTTGATTTCACAGACAAAGTGATGAGGCTTTAAATTTATTCATATTCATCTCCCTACCAGCAGTAGTAAACAGATAAAACATGAAAAATAATCAAGGTGCAAGGCTTCTACAATTGCAAGGTAGTCCACTTTTGAAAAATTAACTCAGAATGAGTTTGCTATTTTGCCACTGCAGTGCCTTGGATTCATTAAAGACTATTTACTTTTTTGAAATATCTGGATTCTTCAAATATCGCCTTTTTACTGTAACTTTGAAGCCAAGGAAGCATTATTCCTTTGTGCTACTTAGTAGAAGTTTTAACAGTACAACTCATGTAAATCATATATATTACACTACACTTAATTATTATTACTATTTTAGCTTACCTAGGTAGCAGATGGGAGGGATTTGCCACATACAACACATACATTGCCACAATACCAGCGCAAGAAAGTTTAATCACAGGAAAAGTATCTGAGAATCACTTTTTTGCCCGACACGATCTGAATTCCCCCGATGTGGTAAACCCCACCCATCTGGTACTTCAAGCAGGATAAAAACAAACACACACAGGAGTTATTTGCAAGTATTATCGCTCATATCTGAAAGCCGAGTATCGCTCTCCCTTCAAAGCGGCGTCGGGGTCAGTATGCCTCCTCCATGTGAACACGAGCACATTTTAAGATTCTGAGGATCTATGGGAAGAGATGAAAGCCGAGGCCATCCATCATGTCTTTGAGTGCTTCTGTCTTTGCGGGGGACAGGAAATGTGTCCTGTGACATTTGGCCACATCATCTTGAATTATTAGCGCCTTCTGAGAGGACACAGGATTTATCACTGCTGCTGTCCCCACACCCCCGATGCCACACCAAGCAGGACTTGTGACTCTCCTCCAGGCGAGCTGTGACAGGCAGCCGGTGCAGGGCAGCAAACTAACTTTTTTTTTTGTCTACAGGCCATTTCAACACAAATCTAAATACTGCATGATCGTTTGTTGTGAAGGATTGAATCCCAATATTGAATTTTATAAATGTTTGATACGTTAATATGTTCTGCAAGTTGAAAATCTATTTCAGTGTCACCTCTAGAGGGAGTACACGTGCACACTGGACCGGAGTAGTTAGAAGAAGAAGGATTGGAATAAACAAAGCTGCAGTCTGGCTCTTGACAGCGGACTGCAGCAGTCAGCACAAATTCAACCGAGTGAAACAGCTGAAAACGTGGCGCCAGTCCACCACATCCTGAACTGGATCCCAGTCCACTTAATCCGGTTGACAAAACTGGTGCCAAATATGGAACTAGTTCACTTACAGAGCCGGCAGACTCCCACCCGACAAAAAAACCTCTGTAAAAAATGGTTGTAAAAAGCTGTCGAAATCAAGTGTAGTGACACATTACTTGATGTTTTTTGTTGTGTGCTGTGATATCGTAGTAGTATCTCATTTTTAGATATGAAATTTGGTATTGGTACTGAGTCAAAATTCTGGTATAAAGACAACACTAGTGGCTGGCTCATTCCACAATTCACCAGCCACTTTAACTACTTTACCAGCCATTTTTGCAGATAGCCAACAATCATTTTTTGAGGTCCTACTCTCTTAAAATCTAGTTGGCTGGTAAAGTAGACAACTGTACCAACCCCAGCCAAAATTTATCAGCATTTGGCTGGTGGCCGGTGTTCATTTTCCACCCTCAGCTGTTAACAGAAACATGCATGTGAGGGTCTCCAAAGTATTATCCCTGATTACACTGTGGTGATTGAAATATGTGCTATAAAAGTCATTTACATTTAAGGTATTTGGCTGACTGTAGTGCGGGGAAAACACACACACTGACTCACTGAAGATGTAGCCAGATTTGTTCTCGCTCAGAGAAACAATTGAGCCAATCAGTGGGGGTGCGAGGTCGGAGACAGGCGGGTGGAGCAGTCTTCCTGGTGGCTTTAGGCGTTGTCCAGGACTGCTGCTGACGGGCTGCAGCTGTGTCCCGGGGGCCCACAGGTGTGTGATCACCTGGCTCTGCCCTGCTGTCCTGGGGAGCTGCTGAAGAGCCGCAGGTCGCTGTCACCGTCCAGGTTGCCGAACCTCTGCGAGCGCCAAGTGCTGTGCAGCGGCGTCGGCCCTGCATCCTGAGGGCGAGGGGCTTTGTCCCGCCGTCACACCGACACCCTGCATGAAGAGTGAGAAGTAGAGATTTAGTGTCTTTCTCAAGGACACTTCAACTAGACACATGACTGCTGATGGAAACACATAAGCTGTTGTTGGGATCAAACCTGTGACCTGCATATGAAGTCCTGTTCTGCTTGTACTGTGAAACTCTTAAATTGTCAATATGTCACCAAGACAAATTCATGTACATTTACAATATGTACAAACAATAATGGTACTATTTCTTTATTTGCACCATAATGGATCTGTGCTGTTTGTTGTACTCAGAACTATATATGGACAGACTCTTTTCCATATGGCTTTTATAATCAAAGCTTCATTTACCATCTATTAGCTCTGCAAAGCGTCGGCCCCAGTTAAAAACAAGAAGGGAGTTACAACTGGCCCACAGACTGCGGGACCTTCTCCCCTGCATGTAATCTGTCCAGATAAACCTGCAGAGGCCGTTCTACAGTTCTAACCTGAGCAGAGATAATCTCACCTGGTGTCACATCAGCAGAGGTGATGGCTGGAGGTGAGGTTATCTCTCTAATAATGATCGCCCCTGGGACTCGGGCACCTGGGACACTGTGGATAACCTGGTCTACTGTACCCTGCCACGGTGAGATCAGCCTCTAATCGCTGCTCTCTCTCTCTCTGACTCCAGGCAGCCAGTCTGTGTAGCTCGATCTCTCACCCAGCTAGTCACTGTGTCTGTATAACTCGCTGCCTTACTGTGCCTGTATGAATTTGCTGCTCATTCTGGGTTTATGAGATTGCTGTGGGTGGATGTCTGTCTGCAAACAGGTTTGTGTGTGTGTGTGTGTGTGTGTGTGTTTGGCAGGATGGACCAGTTGTTGGGGAAACTAACATTTCTCAGAGGCAGAGCTGCTCTGGAGGCAGAAATAATCACATTCGTTAAACCTCAGTGGGCGGAGCCAAAGAAACAATTGTCAGAGCACAAGGAAAAGACCATCAAAATATAGATAAAAAAATCTAAATGACAATGACTTCTTTTTTCATTCATTCATGACCATGGCATTCATGAGGTTGAAGGTCAGCAGCTAGCTAACTATCTTACCTAGAAAGCTATAGGCTATTGCATTTTTTCAGTTAGTAGCAGAGCGCTAGGCTTCATAATATTTCCTCCTCTCTTACCTCTTGCCTTTTTCATTGGGCTTCAGTCTAACATCAGTTAGCCAATAAAACTGTGGTTCTTTGGCTCCACCCACTGAGGTTTAACTCGACCAATGAGATTATCTCTGCTTCCAGAGCAGAGCAAACTCCATTCTGTGCCAAAGCTTTCAGCAAAACACTGAACCCCCACCTGCTCACTCATTTTAAGTTACTCTGGATAGGAATATCAGCTAAAAGCCCTAAATGTAAATGTGTTTGTGAGAATGAGTATGAGTCTCTGTCTGTGTATCTGAGTCTGTGCATGTTGTGTTTTTCCCGGTGTGAGAGGTCACCAGCATTCATTCGCAGGTTTAAGTGAGGTATGACTCTTTGTTGTTGCTGCACCCCCCCCCCTGCACCCCGTCCCCCCGTCCCCTCTCCTCTCTCCTCTCTCCTTGGCTGCTGTTCCACTTCTTCTGCTCTGCTGTGTGGTGACAAGTTGGGCCGGGGTGCTGGGCGAAGCTGGGAGAGGTAATGAAAACAAATGGTTGTCATTATAAGCACTTCACGTCATATCGCACCGGCTCCATAACAAAGCCCAACAAGGTGCTTTCATCATGGCCGACACGGCAGAGAGGCGAGCCGCTCCATCTCTGCTTCTACTTTTTCGTATTACGAGACTGTGATGTTATGACCTAGTGTTCGACTGTTCCCAGAGGAAAGATGTGTCAGATGTGGTACAGTATAGCTCAGTGGGAAGAGCTTAACACTAACACTGTCAGGGTTAGCAAGTTATTTCCCACTGGACCCAGCCATGCTTAAAATGAATGCACTCAGAGTACTAGAGGTGCTTTGGATATGTTTCCATCAAATGGTTTCCATTTAATTTAATTTAATAATTTTATTATTTTGATTTTTAGCCACACAGTGTTTAATGAGTCAATCAATTTATGAGCTTAAACTAACCTGTTAAACATGCAAAATTTATTGATTCTGACCTGACAAACTGTATTTTATGTGTTTTATGTGGAGCACATTGAATTTGCCTGGTGTATGAAATGTGCTATATAAATCAAGTTTGCCTTAATTGCCTTGATTTTTAACCTTTATTTATCTAGAGAAACTGACTGAGCACGCTCTGTTCCAGCCACAACCTGCTTCACATTCATACAGTTCCATAATTTCACACTTGGTGCTGCCCAGTACAACCACAGCCTTCTACCACTGGCCAGAGAGCAGCTTAGTTGGGGTTAAGTGCTTTGCTCAAGGGTAGAGTGTTGCTCATTCACTTTCCACATCCACATTTTCCCAGGCAATTTCTGGAATATCGTGGAATTTTGAGTGGTGCATTCCAGAACAGGGAAAGTCAGGGAATGTGATGAATTCCCTGGGGAAGTCAGGGAATGTCAAGGAAATTGTCAGGAATATACCAGAATGTATTTTTCAACATGTTTCACACCTTTATTGCATTAGATGGTGGTTTTGAGCTGTTTTTTCATCCACAGCTTGCCCAACTGTAGTGGAAACCTGTGGTTTTGCCTCTTGAGAAGAGTTAAAATAACAATATCAACAAACCAGGAAGGAATGACATTTTTAGGTCATGGAAGCGCTCCTACTTAGTTATGGAAAGTCATGGAAGTTTCCATCAGGACCATGGTGGGAACCCTGTTTTCCCAGCTGGACCTGGGAACCTGCAACCTTCTGGTGTCAAGCCCACTTCTCTCTCCCAAAAATTCAAGAAAAGAGCATGATATCTTAAAATGCAAATATCTTAACACACCCCATGCACGGAAAGTGACAGAAACACCTAACCCTAACCCTCCCCACTATGAAAGTAAGACACAACTACCCAGGTTCAATTCCCAACTCATGCTAAGAGGTTTTCTGCTGTGAGTGAAGTTTTACATTTTAGCCACAGTTTTTCTTATTTATGACCAAAACTTTAACCAAATTGTTGCCCAATCTTAACCCTAACCCACAGATGGTTTAGTTGCCTAAACTTAATGACAAACACATGAAAACGAAATCCTTTTGTAGTGGGCGACATAATCTTCCCATTATTTGTGCCCACAACATGTAATCTGCGTTAAAGACTTTGTGCTCATTTAAAAAAAACATGTTTAAGAGACTGTGTTGGTTTCTCCAGCCTCCAGGCTATCACCGCCCCCTTCATCCACCACGTGTGTTCACATGGTGCGATTTAAAGAAAGTGTTTCTCCACATATCCCTCTGAGTCACACATACATGTATACATTTCACCTCAGCAAATTATACACACGAGTTCTTCAGAGCTTTTTCTTTTCCCTCTAGGTGTTAAAGTCTTGAAGACGTGCAGTTGTTCTTCCCCTGGAGCATGGCTGTCACTTCCTACACAGAACAAGTCATACTCGCTCACCCTTTGATGTGGGAGTGCTGACTCATGTTCCACCTCCTCCTCTGCTGGTGTATATCTGTACCATGTACATCAAGTTTGCACATGCATCCTTGACTGTACTACTGTGTCAACAATTTACATCTTCAGCCTCGCCTCACGCCCCCTCTCGGACAAGCCGCCGCCTCGCTCGCTCCGCGGTTCATTAAAAGCCGGCGTTTTTTTTTCCTAATTCCATCGGCGGGGAGATAAAGAGGGGGATCAAACTTAGTTGGGCGGTTTAGTCGGCGGCGACGGCAAAGGAGTTCCTCAGAAACAAGGAGGAGAGGGAGCAGATTATCTCTCTGTCAGCTTTGCTTAATGACAACAATATTCAAATCCTAGCCTACTTCCCGAGTGCTTTGTGAGTAGCACTGTAGGAAGAGAGGAGGATTATAACGACAGCAAGGTAGACTGCGCGCTAATTAGCAGGTGATGAACAGGCGGATTGCCCGCCGCTCTCCCCTTTCCCTCCCGCTCTCTCTCTCTCTCTCTCTCTCTTCTCTCTCTTTTCCCCCGTCCTGCGAGCAGACAGGGGGGGAGAATCTAATGGCTTTGCTCGCTTTTCATGTGGTTTCAGGAAGAAAATTGGAAGTACCTTTCTCTTCCCTCAGGCTGCAGAGGCTGGCAGAGACTGACAGCGACGGGTGAAGCTCGACACCCACATCCAGTAGCTTTATTTCAACGAATTGTGCGCACATGGCAAGCTCGAGCTAAATTTAAACACACACTCCCTGACAGCTCCTCACAGCAGTCGCATTATCCATGATGTGCTCAGGCACTGGAGGAGGAACCGGCAAAGAGTTGTACCTTCACTTTTTCCGCCTTACACCCCCCCACCCACCCCCCAATGTTCCTCCTCATTTTGTTGTTTACATTTACACACTCCCGGCTCTCCCACTTCCACCCCAAAAATAGAAAACTAAAGCCGTTAGTGGCCCCTACCATCAACCTTGTTATTTCTCTCTCTCTCCTCTCTCTCTCTCTCTCTCTCTCTCTCATGCACACACACACACACACAGATGCTTTTTTACTAGCAGGCTGCTGAGGGAAATAAAAAATGTTCCTCTGCATTGAGCTGTGGCTGTGTTGGATGTCTGAGGATGGGAATGTATGATAAGAGGAAGAAAGGCTCCACGGCGGCGGCGGCTCTGGGGAGCACAAGCAACTCTCACTTTCACAGGAAATGGCACTTTCAGATCTCCTCTGGGCCGCGGCGCGGGGCTGTTTGCCGAGAGAAAGTGACCCCGCTGTAGCTGTTTGTACCCGATGGCACATCAAGGTGGGCTGTAATGTCTCCAACAACTGATTTGAAGGCTCACAAACAGGCTGATGGAATAAATACTTAGCAGTCAGGCCGCAGACGCAGGCGAATCCTAACTCACCGCTTAGAAGTTTTAGAGGAGAATAGCTTAGCGACTGCGGCGGCTCGACCGCGGTTTGTACCGTAGCAGCTACTCCGAGAGACGGATTCCCTTTGCAGACTGTTAACAACATGCATGTTTAATAGACTGTACAGAACAGAACATGCTTTCTGCGTTAAAGGGGACAGCGAACACATATGTTCCCCCTCAGATCATTACGAAATAAATAAATAAATCAAAGAGAGCGAAGAACATCACAAAACCAAAGCGGAGCGAAGTCGTCTCCCCCCCCCCCCCCAAATCCCAACACAATCCTCCTTTGAAACTGGTGAAAATAGTACGCCTAATGGGGCGCGCGTGTTATGTATAATATTCAAATTAATTTCTGTGGAGAAAGTGCCGCTTTTGATCATGGACACAGTGACTCATGAAAGCAGAGGCGCTGTTAGCAGTGGAAAAGAAGGCAAGGATTCAAGGAGGCTTTAATACAGGGAAATTACACTGGAAGCAAATGATTAGGAATAATTATACGTGTTCGTAATTGTGTAAAATTCCTTTGCTGATGCTTGCAATTAAAAACCTTTACCTACATTTTTACATTTTGAAATTTATGCATACACACACTTCCTATTCTGTTTACTTTTAATTGTGTTTGTCTCTTAATTTATGAGTTCTCAACCATTTTAACTCTTGACCGCCGAAAACAAAGCGGTGCCTGCTCACGACCTTCCTATTAAAAAGCAGACAAAGTGGTGAGCTTGGACACTACATGATTATTTTTGTTTTGATTCATTATTGGAGGAAGCAGCCTGCAAATATTCATTAACTCACAGTAAAAAAGTCATTTGTCACACAGATTAAAAATATGCTCGTAAATCTGTGCATTAGAAATATATTTTTTTGTATAAATTATCTCGCCAGCCCCTGGGGGTTTCCAGTACACACACACACACACACACACACACACACTTTGTCAACCACTGTTAATGTATTTCAGCTGTACATTTCATTCATCAAACTAATTAATTTCCTTTCGCATAAGAGTTTGGGAAAAGTAGTAAGGCGAAGGCAGTATGCGCAGTATGCTCACTCATAGTAAATTGCTTTGGATAAGAGCGTCAATGAAATGCCTAAAATATAAATGTGAAAGGTACTGAATGGGGTGATGAGCCAGGTGTTGCGACTTTTCCCATGACTCACAGTTTCTACGAGTGTCAAAGCTCCTTTATGAAAGCTGCTGGTATTCCTCTCTTTATATATTTAGAAGTAAAAATTTCTCGCAGCTCTCAGGTTTTTTTTTTTTTAACCTTTCCCAGCAAGCAGCTGACAGACGGAGACGTGCAGGAGGAGGCCGGGTTCAGCGTCAACCCAAATGAGCACAAAATTGTCACAATATGATATTATGGCATGGTAAAAATTCTTATTAAAAACAACTTTGGAGGCTGTTTTTGAGCTGAATATCATAAAGTTATTTATTTGCTATTGGAAAACAGAGTATCTTTAATTGTGACCTCATGCTGCACTAGTAGGCGTAAAAAATATAAATTTCTAACCAATAAAACCATAAGATTTTTTAACAATCCCGCCCCTCCGCCCCTCCCATAAAATAAAAACTGCCTTTCTCTCCCTGACTGATATTCCATTGGTTTTTGTGGAGTCTTTAATAGTGAGTTCAGAAATTTAGTAATGTTGGGAACTACGGATACCAGAAATCACAGTGGAGCCTTCTGGAGGTGTCCCGGGTCAAATTTAACCAAACATCTGTAACGGGAGGCGACCACTAGATAAACCCGGTGACTCTCAACCCTGTAACATGTGACATGGTGCTTCCTGTCTGATGGTCCTGTAGATTTATAATGTCAGAGCACAGATGTCCTCTACAGCCACCATTTGTGGGTCAGCACATCGTTCTTTTGACATCTGAATTAGGCTTCTGCATGAATGTTCACTCTGGATTATGGCACAAAAGACTGCAACGTCAAATCCTGTGTATTGATAAATGTTAGGTCCAAATTTCACGAAAACGGCTACGGATGCCCACCCAAATTCTCCTAAATGGTTCAGTATTTGAATTGGTTGTCTTTTAGTCACAAGCCTACTTATCTGACCTCGACATTACCGCCACCCAATTGGGGAAATATCTGGAGGATAATACCCTCCTGTGGCCATGAAAGAAAATCAACCAAAAAAGCAATTTCAGGTTGGTGAAGCTCTACCAGGAGAGGCCCATTACTTTACTGTCACAGCTGTACTGTAGAAAGCAGCCATTTTTGCAGTAGGGAAGAGCATTTAACTTGCAAGGGAGCCTGGTTTTTACCATGTGCAACCTGTGAAGTAAAACTTGAGTTCTTCCTGCTTCAAGTCAAGTCAAATTTTACTGATAAAACGCTCGTTACAAACAGGTTCACCACAAAGTGCTTTACAGAGAACAAAGCATGTAAAGAAAAAAGCAAAAACAAAAGCATCACAAACTTCAGGGATGGGCCCGAGTGTGTGTTTATTATTTTTTTTGTCTGTGTGTATATGTATTATGTGACTGTGTGTGAGTGGTTTTGAGAATACAGGGCAACACCAGGACAGTTTCCATGAGAAGTACAGTAAGTCACTTGCAGACTGCAGCAAAGGAGACCAAGGGAAAGGAATTCCTTGTAAGTTGATAGTTAAAGCAGATTAAAGATTTTTATGTAAAAATAAACCCGTCTTATCAGCCTAAATCTAAAAGTGGGGTGCAACAGAGAAGAGCCTCCCATCACCCTCATTTAGACATAGTAGATTCACCTAATTTGGCCAAATCATTTTTTTTGTTTCGTGTTGGGTACGGCCAGGAGCGAGAAATCTTCTCCACACAGGAAGTGACGAATCCAAACTTAAGAGCGAAATACAAAAGTGTCTCCTTTTTCTTTCAAATATTTTTTATTGAGCCAAAGAATCTTATGCAGTATATTATTGTGTCAATGCTCATTTTCATTTATATGAAAAAATTATGAAATCATATTTACGTATCTTCACAGATACAAAACATATGATCCAAAAAATATAGGATCGTTTCTTGAGATTTGGAACAATATCAAAAACAAACAAACCAAAAAGAGAAAGGGAAATTAAAAGTAAAGAAATAGGTGACCTTTATCTTCCCAAGCCTTCCCCGTTTCTTTGTCCTCTACCTTTCACTCACCCATTTACAAAAGTGTCTCCTAAACAGCAGCGAGCACTCCACCCAGAGAAACCCCACCAATGACAGCTGAGCCTCTTCACCGCCTCCCCTCCACCCCCCACCAGCCACTCAGAAGTAGAAACTTAGTTTACTGACATCATGTTATGTGATTTTCTGGATATTGAATTCCTCAAAATTCAAACAGTTGCCTCCCTTGCTGCCATCTGGGGCCGCCAACGTGTGAAATTTCCTAGTGCAGCTTTGAGGTCGATCCTGCTCTGTTCTTCTGTTTGGGACCAGGATCAGTTGTGATGCCGGTTAACGGCACGCTGTCGCATTTGGAAAATTCAACTCAAATTCCCCACAGAGCACTTACACATTCGCCCAGGACGACAAACTGTGATGATTTTATTTATGCTGTGCCACTTATCAATGCAAAGTGCTTCACTCACACACTGTAAAAACACAAATTTCTATTTTTACATCTTCACATCTTCCACTGATGTTGCGACCCACTGTTGCTTTTCCAGCTCCTGTCTTTGCTGTAACTATAAGTGATGCTTATTTGAGTTTTTTTTCAGCCGGGTGCCGATGACGTAAATGTAGTTTAACATTTAGTCTAGTTTAGATTACCAAGTCAAGTCCATGTCATTAATGTCAAGTCTCAAGTCTAAATGTAGAACAGCAAGTCAAGTCAGAACAAATCAAGAGTCCAGTATCAATTTAATATCTTAAAGAAAACTAAATATCTAGGACTTTTCAATGCAATATGGTTTTAATAGGATAAAAACTTGGTAAGAGCATCATGAGTTTGACTTCTATAATCAGTTTCAACTTCAATAAATTCAATCATTCCATACAACTTCAGAAAACAGAATTTAAATTCAGTCGTCTGCTGGAACAAATCTCATCACTTTCAATCTAAGTCATTTACACAAACACAAGATCTCAAGTCAAGACTTTAGAAACCTTTTCAAGTCATCAAAGTACAAGTCAGAGTCGAGTCCCAAGTCACCAGAACCCAAGTCAAGTCTTCTCTTCATGCATCAAGTCAAGTCTCAAGAAATTAAAACTGTGACTCAAGTCTGACTCCCTCTACAACGCACAACAACAACAACAACAACAACAACAAAGCTAGCTAGCAGCAGAATGCTAGCAAGTTTATGACGGACAACTAGTGCTACTGTTGTTCTAGTTCCAAACTAACTTCCCAGACACTATTTTGGGCGCCGTCCGTGACGATAGTGATCGGTTCATTGATAACCAAACAACCCCAAGTGTTTTTTTGGCACTATCCGAGCTGGAGAACGGGTTCTGCCAGACTGTTCTCCACACTTCATCTCCGCTGCTCCGGCACAGAAGACTATCTGACACTTGACAGAAATGTTTTGGATGTTATTCGGATCCGTTCTGATGCCCGTGCTGTTTGCAGCTTCCGACTGATCGCTCCCTTAATCAAAGCTCTTTCTCCCTCAGGTCCCTCCCTCCCTCCCTCCCTCCTCTCTCCACCTCCTTCCCTGCCTTCACTCCTTCCTTCCCTCCGTTTAGCTCCCTGCATCCCTCCTTCCCTCTTGTCCCACCCCTTTCTTGCCTCCCTTTCTGTTTCTCTCCCTCTCTTCCTTAACCATCTCCTCATTCCCCTTGTCGCATCCCTCCCTCCCTACCGCCCTCACCCCACCTTTCCTTTTCCCTCCCTCCCTCTTGTCTTCCTTCCCTTCCTCTCTTTCCACTGTCCACTATCCCTCCTTGTCTACCCTCCCTCCCTCCCTCCCTCCCTCCCTGACACTCCCAACCTACCTCCCTCTCTCCCTCTCCATTCCCAGGTCCTCCCTCCCCACCTCTTTTCCTCTCTTTCTGCATCCCTCCTTCTCTTCCTGTCCTCCATCCCTCCCTTCCCACTTCTCACCATCCCTTTGTCCTCCTTCCCTTTCTCTCCCTTAGCCTGTCCTCCCTCTTTCCCTACTCTCCTTAGCCAGCCCTCCATCCTTCCCTCCTCTCCTTATCCTGTCCTCCCTCATTCCCTACTCTCCTTAGCCAGCCCTCCATCCTTCCCTCCTCTCCTTAGCCAGCCCTCCATCCTTCCCTCCTCTCCTTATCCTGTCCTCCCTCCTCTCCTTATCCTGTCCTCCCTCCCTCCTTACCCTCTCTCCCTTCAGCCCCTCCCTCACCTCGCTCCGTACTCCTTCCTCACCTCCCTTCCTTCCCACTTCCCTCCCTCTCTTCCTATCCTCCCTCCCCATCTCCCTTCCTCTCTTTCCCTTTCTATCTTCCTGTCCTCCTTCCCTCCTTTCCGCTCTCATCCCTACCTTCCTCCCTTCCTTTTCCTTTCCCCTCCCTCTCCCCTTGTCCTCCCTCCTTTCCTCTGATTCCTCCCTTTGTCCACTATTCCTCCTTGTCTTCCCTCCCTCCTCCCGTCTCATCCTTCCTCCCTCCCCTCCTCTCTTTCCCCCTTCCCTCCCTCTCTCCCTATACTCCCTCCCTCTCTTTCCCCTTTCCTCTATGTTCCTGTCTTCCTTCCCTATCCTTTCTCCCTCCCTCTGTCCTTATCCTTCCTCCCTCCCTCCATCCCTATCCTTCCTCCCTCCCTCTCCAGCACATTGTATGTAGAATCATAAATCAGGGGGCCCGGCTGATTGATTTCTCCCTAAACTCTGCCACTTGTAAACAGCTGAGTGAGTGCACTGCAGTGTGCCAGCGGGCTGCAGGCAACACAAATCAGAGAGTTAGCCACAAGTTAGAGGCTGTCAGACCATCAGCAGTCATGAGGAGTTGCGTGAAAGTGAGTGGCCTCAGAGTTAGCAAGGCGTGACGACTTGCATCTCGTAAAACCGCTTTGCTATCTGCGGTGAATTTCCACTGATACCCTGTTGTGGCTGGATGAGCCAAGTGAAGTTTATTTATAAAGTGCTTTAAAAAATATGGCCCATCGCAAAGTGCTTTACAGAGAAGAAAGGACATAAATACAGATAAAACAAGAAAGAATAAGCACATCGCAAAGTTTAAGATGCAGGGCAGAGCTTGTGTGTGTGTGTGTGTGTGTTGTGTGTGTGTGTGTGTGTGTGTAGTACCAGGGCAAACTGCGGGAACAGAAAGTAAATGACAGACTGCAGGGATGGAGGTTGCAGCGTGTACCAAGTAAATGGAACATGAATTTAGATTTAAATACTCAGACAGCGTCTGCCGGCTTCTCTGACCCTTCTGTAATGTTGTGCTATTCCAGATTATCTGTTTGATAAGCCTTCTATACCATCCAACACTAATCCTTGTACTGTATGTATCTATGGCAATAATCTCTATAGACCTGCACAGTGGTGATATGAATGCTGCAGTATGTAGATAGAGATATTGTACCAGTCCTACTTTTCATGGACCGCCCTCTACTGCTGCACTAATGCTGAAATGTTGCTCCTACCACTGCAATTGTTGGGAAAATTGAAATTTTGTTGCATTTCCAGCCATCAGAACGTACAAGGCATGATCTAGCAACCAATGAAGAGTATTTTTTATTACAGTATTGTTCAGTATTTTACATTTTTTTGATACATTTTTCTGATATCCAAGACAGAATAGTCTCGCTTGGCGGATGTTGGACAATTCTCCCATTGGCTCCGGCAAATTTTGTCTGGCTCCCTCCCCTTCCGCTCTGTGCTGTGTGTTACGTCTTTCAAAATCCCCCTCCAACGTGCAACAACGAAGCTAGCCGCCAAGCTAGCAGCGGAACACTAGCAAGGTTATGATAGAAAAACTGAGGAAGAGTTTGATTGAGCACTAAAGCCTGTATGGTTCATTCAGTTTATAGCTTAAACCTGCAATAAGCGATATCAGACCTTATCCTGAAACAAACGTGTGCTATATGTGGAGATTTCATTGAGACATAATGATATAAACCAATATCCACACTGCCACCCTGTGTACAGGATTTCAACAACATGCTAAGCGCACATCAACGCAGAAGTATAACAACTTAAATCTAGGTTTCTTTACATTCACACTTTACAATTACTTTTACGTTACGTTCGACCATAAAATGGGCTTCAGACAGAATGACCCACAGCAGTAGCTCCAGTAGTAATGCTTGATGCAGGATGCAGGGCTTCTACCACAGCTGCCACTGTATGTCAGTGGAAGTGCAGCTGGTCCATGTGAGTCACGTTAAGTCGGAGCAGTCGGTGTGTTTGGGGAACAGACGCCCGAGCGGTTACCAAAGGACGTCCCACCAAGCGCAGACTGTAATGTTTCCTCCCTGCTGTTTTCCCCATCTTACAGTATAATTTCACTGCACAAAAAAACAGCCATTTTCTTTGTTTTTTCCATGGGAGGACGAGGTGACAACGTTACAATCTTTCCATTTGTTGTCACTGCTCCAACATGGAGGTATGTCCCCTGTAAACACCGGTAACCGCTCTCCAAACGCTCCCTGACAGGCCTCTATTGGCACTTAGTCAGATCAGGGGGGGGCTGCTGTCAGCTCGCTTAGTCAGGAGTGGCTCCTCAGCAGATGTGACGTGGGCCTGGGTGGGAAGCAGCAGCTCCCTCTCAATGTGAAAATATCCGAATGGCAGGTCCTGATTGGGCGCCAGAATCCCCTGCCAAGCTTCTTTCACTCACAGGATTGAAATGTGCCTGACATTTTTTTTTTTTGGGTGGGAGGGGAGCGGGCGGCAGACTAGAACATGCTGTTCATTTCTTCACTCAATATTTGTGTCCAAAGCCACTCAGAAATCAAAGTGAGCTGAATGATGACAAAGAATTGAGCAGATAAAAAAGGACATTTACATTTTAGGGGTTCACATCAAGCGTGTTTGAAGCGGTTTATTCGAACTCTGGAGTGTTTAATCCAATTAGTCTGTTTGGGCAGGTGAGAACATGCCATTTGAACTCGGTGGCAGCAAATAACGGGCAATGAGACGACTGAAAATGCGAATCTTGGTCCTCTTCCAAGAGAACTGCGGTGCGGTTGGTTAGTGAGAACGTAATCTAAAGCCGCCTTTACACATAGAATTTATCCCGGGTTATTGGTGTGTAGGGGAAAATACCGTTTCACCCTTGTGGGTCAAAATGAATGAGCAAAGGTTCAAGAGTCTTCTGTGGATTCTTTATTCAGGAGACGGTCCACTTATAAAGACCTGAGTAAACAACAACATAAATCTCGGCATAAAGCCAAACCCACAGTTCAGATTTCTTGGCTCAAAGACAAAAACCCACCTAATATGGGACACACGGAAACACACGTCTGAATAGCATAAACTATTATTCACCTATAAGAACACTCAAAATCATTTCATAACCATATATAGCACACGTGCACACATACATGCACTGATTACCTCACCATGTAGAGAAAAAAAGACACTCTACTCTGAGAACAAAAGAACAGAGTGTGTTATTCATATATAAAAAAAAACACAGTATTCATTTTATTTCTTACAGGTGGATCTGACCCAGGGTTGAATTCTGTGTAAAGATGTCAAGCCGGGGGGGAAAAGGGGTTAAAATAACCGGCTCTGATCCACCAGAAACGCAGGAGAAAAGCCAGACCTGACCCCGTATTTGTTCTGTGTGAAGTAAAGCTGGAGAAATGTCATGGTAACCATGGTAACCATCTCACGCCGTTCCATCACTTGAGTGTAAGGTGGCGTGGAAGCTGGGCGATCAGCGGGGAACTGTGGCAAACGTCTACTGGAGGTGAAGGAGAATCGCAAAAAATGAATATTAACAGAAACATCTTTAGTCTAGCAGATGTATAAGTAACAACCCCAAAATGTAAGGTTTTATGGGTACATGGAGAGGGATGTTGACATCTGATTGCCAGCAGTTATTTATGCTTGGAAAGCCTAGCATAACAAACTGAACTGAGGGCAAACTGCAGTCTCTACTGAGGCTCAGATACAGCTATTTCTTCATGAGTCTAGTCCATCATGCTTAACTAAAGTTACAGGGACTGGAATCAGATTTGTTTTTCTGAACCACGGTAAAACCACAACCATAAACTGATATTATCTACTAAGTGTGTTCATAAGGTGTCACTATATGTCTGAAGAAGAATTCGGATGATGTCAGTACAACTTCTCACTGAATATTCACAACCAGTATTATGCAAGCAGTCATTTCATATTCATGATTAAAATTCTGGATTCAATTCTGGCTGATTGGGGATGCACACATTTAGCAGATGTGTATTTAAATCAAAGTGCTGTGCTAGCACAAAATTGCTTTAATTCATGCAGTCATTCATGCGTTAATTCAGAAGAAAATCTGTCGCTGTTCGCCGCACCAGCCTCCAGTGGATTGATGCTTTTTTGTCGTAGAGTACGGTAGAAGTCAATATATTTCCCTTATGCAGGACAAAAAACACTAAAGCATTGCACATTGCAAAAAGCATTACACATGAACACACAAACCTACAAACACAGAGTCCGGCTCTTAAAGACGAGCTCCTCCTAAGTACCTTATAATAAAAGTGGGGAAAACTCTGCGACTTTCAATGTTTGTATATTACTTTGAAGAAAACACACACCTTCTTTGGTAAGTGTTGTATAAATGCTTGTGGATGTTCTTTACTGTGATTATAGGTGTGTCACTGTTGCAAACAGTAAGAGATGCACATATAATCCTGGTAAAGAAGGTCCTGGAGGGTATTATCGCTACCTTTTGTTGGTGTGTACTAATGGTACATGTTGGCATGGGCTAGAATCTGTTAGTCGAAGCAACATTTGTAATACTTTATTGATCCTGTGAGAGAAATAATTTTTCCCAGCAGCAAGCATGAAAAACAATACGCATAACAGTTTAATGTAATAATATAAGGAGTTGAATCGTTCTTGTATCTAACGGGCAGATGATTTCCTAAAGGAATCGGTGTAACATCAAGGCAGGAAGAGGCTATTATTGAAAACACTTTGACAGTCCCGCATCACATTACAGCTCAGGGATTCCCAAATGTTTTTATGCCAAGGACTCCTCATATAGATCCCTTTTTCCTAAAGATTCGTCCCAGGAACCTGACACTATTTTTATTATCTGCCCATAGTGTAAGAGGGGGGATGACAGTGGAGAGTGAAACTTTTTGACCAAAATAGTCTTTCCCAAGTCAAGTCAGATTGTATTTGTACATTACATTTCATACAAAAAGCAACACAATGTGCTTCACAAAGCCAAAGTAAGAGCAATACATGTATAATAAAATGAAATATGAACATACATGTCATCATACATAAAAACATACATACATACACATGCACACATGCAGAGGACATAGACAATTTAAAGTGCATATACTGTAAATTCAAGTAAAACAGCTGCAGACATTTACTCTAAAAACCCAACACTAGTGTATTAAGTCAAAAGATATAGTTAAAGCAGCAGTAAGTCTACTTTTAAAAAACGAAGTGTTGGGGCATCTCTAATGTCACTTGTGAAACAAAAGGAAAATTTAACTAATCCTTATTTTGATACACCTGTATCCCAGTTTGGGAACCAAACCACACATCTTTTCCTCCTAATCTGTTTTGTTTGGGTGCTGCCATAGAAGCCAGGACTATTTCTAGGATGAAAATAAAAGAGTACCCATAGAAATATAAGGGTTTTATTCTGAAACACTATGTATTTATGTTGCTGCCTGAAATTCCCCAGTCAATATTTCATGAATATAGATGACTCTATCCTCAAAAAACAGAACTACTCTGTAAGAAAAGACCTTGAAATGACTAATACTTCTAATACTAAAACTTCAATAGCAACCCATAATGTCCTTTACTTTCATACCAGCAGTCATTTTGTAAGAGAAGGCGTCTTTTTTTTTTTTTTTCTTTCCGGATATCTCATTTTGGAAAATGAAACTGTTCGGTTAGTTCTTGGCAACCCTGCACTTTCCTACGGCCTCCTGAACCTACATGAATCCCAGAGTGCTTTTTAACTCTCCTCCTCAACTCTCTGCCTTCGACTCCAGCGGTGAAGGAGCCGTGTCAGTGTCGGCGAGGGAGAGGCGATTGTGAATTCTATGTGATGATTAAGGGTGTATTCAAGGGGGTATTCATTCTGTCTTATCTCAGCCCCGAGCTAAATTGCTCTCTTTTTCCAGGGCTGTGAATGCTTGAGTGCCGCCGTATTATATGAGATGTCCCCCCAAACGGGGTGTGGGAGCGCTCGATTATTTATTCATGCTCTTACCTTTTTTATTTCTGTTTGGGAGAAAAAAGGAAGAAAAAAAGAAAGAGACGAGGCTATTTCTTCACCTCGCCGTCCCGCTCTGTTCTTCGGGCACTTGCAACCCAGACTACAGCAAAACGACTGCAAATATCAGGGACTGCAAGAAGTGTTTGGATACAGCGTGCCAGGCATTAATGTTTAATAGGCTGGAGTTGAGGGAAAGGGAAGATGAGGTCGATCCTGTCCTTTTCCCTGAAGGCACATCTGTTGCGCTAACTGCCCCTTTCCTCCAAAACAGCTCTGCTTTTTTTTTTTAACCCTTATTTATCCAGGGAAAATCAGCTGTGCACGAGGCTCTTGTTTAGCACTTTCCTGCTTTACAGTCTTCCAGTTAAAAATACACAAGAGCTTCACAACATAACCACCATCTCCTATACTGGCCCCTGTAGTGCAGCTCGACTGCAGACATTATGGGTTTAGTGCCCTGCTCAAGGGGTGAAAGGGATGAAAGAGCATTTCTCATTCACTTCCCTTACCCAGGTTTTACCAGACAGTCCAGGATTCGAACCGGCAACCTTCGAAATTGCATGCAAACTTCTCTAACCACTATGCTATTCTTCCTGTGTTGTCACAAAACTGTTTTTCAGAGATTAAAGTGGTGATGTGAATGGTTGGTCTCCATCATCACTGTGGTGTTTCTGCACTGCACTTCCCAGAGATCACCTGTCAATCAAACAGTGTGGGCGGAGCTTGGATTTTCTGTTGCAGATGCAGTTTGAGTTTCTCTTTTCTTTGTCTGTTCAGTCATGGCGGCTATCGCTGCTCATGCTAACTACCCAGTTCTTCTTCTTCTTCTGTTTATTCCAAACAAACCGGAAACGTAAAACGCATCACTTCCTGTGTGGCAGAGGATTTTTCCCAGGAAAGAGCGACCAGACACCGGCTGTTTAGAACAGACAGTGGAAAAGCTTTCATGAAGTGGATACAGGTTGGATCACTGTTGAGTTATATCAGTCGGCGATAAAACAGACATTTATTCATATATGAAAATGTTGTAGATTATTAGATATACAATCCCATTTTCACATTTGTTTTGAAAAAAAAATTCAATTGTAAAATGGGTTTACACACCAACACATACATACACAGTGACTGGCATGAACAAGTACTTAACAGTCACCTAACTCACACACATGCATGTACAATCACACACACACACACACAGATATACCACACAAACTCATAGGCAAGTACATACTGTACACACACACACACACGCACACACACAGAAAAGCACATAAGCACAAACATGATCAGAGTCAAGCAAAGACCAACGTGCACACACACACACACACACACACACACACACACACACACACACACACACACGTCCTTGTACCCTCAGCACTACATGCCTAACCTTAACCGAATCCTAATTCTAACCTTAACCCTAACACCAAGTCCTAACCCTAAAATAACCCATTGAAGAAGTGAGGACCGGCCAAAATGTCCTCACACTGAACTCAAAACACACACACACGCAAAATCACATAGGCACAGACGTCAGAGTCAAGCAAAGTCCAACACACACATACACACACACACACACACACATGCACACACATATGTACACATGTCTACATCAGTATTCTTACAGTTTGATTGGCTCTGACTGCTGCAGCTCTGGGAGCCTCGTTACCCTTCTGCTCTCACTCCCACTGAGGCGGTCTGTATCCTCGCTGCTCCACCAGGGGCTTCGCTGGGGGAGCGGGAGAGAGAGGGATGGCTTTCAAACATGGATGATCTGAAAGCATGAACCCCCCTCCACCACCCCCTCTTTCCACGTATCTCTCCCTCTCTGGCTTATGCTCCTGTCTTGGGACTGAACCTCAGCATGTCAGATGAGACGGATCTGTCCGCACCAAAACTCAATGTAATGAAAGCAGCTACGTTTACATGCACAGAGTAATCCAGCTATTGGTCATACTCCAGTTAAAGTCTTATTACGGTTAAGGTGTTTACATGAACCTTTGATACCCAGCGACTGACTCTCCCTGTTGTCATGAATAAACTAGTAAACAAATTCCTGTCCACAGATAGAACGGACCACAGGAAAAAGTATTAAGAGGTTCGGCCGTCAGATACCCGCTTTGACTGAGCCGTAGGTTTCTTCTAATTCAGGGGAAAGAAATAATAATCCCAGAAATAGTAATATCATGTGCTGCTCGCTCCATGTTTTTTTTGCTGTCATGTGTACTGTGCACTTACAAAGAAAATTCAGGTAGCACACTCTTCTCTTTTCTTTTAATTCTGTGCTTTATTTAACCCACCGCATGCTTTTCGGCTACATGGCCTAAATGGTATAAATAAAGCACAGAACTAAAAGAATTGAGAAGAGAGTGCGACTTCAGTTGTCTTTATAAGTGGAAGTATTACAAAAAAATGTCTGCATCTTTTTGCTGAAGTTTTGTCATCAATAGTCTCAATCAAGAGTCTGAGTTTGCACAGGTGGCAAAAACCAAAAGTGAAAGGAGTGAGATGTTTCCATGCCACAGTAACCTGTTACATACATGAGTAAGCTAGGCATTTTTTTTTTTTTTTGCCTTTATTAAACAGTTGAAAGAGTATGAAAGACTGGTTGAGAGAGAGGGGGTCCTGGACCAGATTCGAACACAGGACATCACATGGTGTGTGTCTTAGACCCGCGAGCCACCAGGACGCCCCCACAAGCCAGGAATCTTAACCAGGTTTCTCATTATCGGAGTCTGAGCTTACCCCAGTTAGACTGTTTACATGCGTCGACCCAAAACCAGGTCACTTGAGTAACTGGGTTAAGAACAGAATCCTCAGTGCATGTAAACACAGCCAATGTTGTTGGTGATATGATGTAAAAAAAAAAAAAAAAAAAAAAGGACCCAAAAGAGTGGCAGAGAAGTGGAGAGATGCCCCGTCCTCCAGAGGGATCGGTGCTGCAGCGGTGAGGGAACCACAGACTGAGGTTTGGTTCTCAGAGGCAGAGCTGATCTGGAGCCGGAAATAGTTTCATGCCTTAAATGCCAAAGCAGCAGTTTTTTTGGAATGCAAGTTAGCGAACTGGCAAACCTGAATGGCAAAGAAGGAACTCTGGTCAAAATATAAATATACTGTAAATGGCAATGACTTATTTTTTTTTCAGTCATTCAAGGCCAAGACATTCATGATGTGGGAAGGTCAGCAGCTAGCTAACTAGCTAACCTAGATCGGTGGTTCTCAACGTGGGGTCCGGGGACCACCAGGGGTCCGTTCCAGGGGGTCCTCAGCAAATTGATGAATTGTTAAACTTCAACATTATTTCATTTAAAAGAAGTTAACACAATTAGAGAATGTAGAAGAATGACTGTTTTGGTCATATATTCTCTGTTATCTCTCTACCTACAATACAGATAGTCATGGAATTTTTTACAAAATCATATCTAACAATAAAAATATTCTCAGATTTGGGTCCACTAGAAAAAATATAATCAAATGGAGGTCCGTGGCCCTAATGTGGACTAAATTAGGGGTCCTTGATATGAAAAAGGCTGAGAATCACTGACCTAGATAACTTGGCTAAATTGCGTTTTTTCAGTTAGTAGCAATACTGTAGCGCTAGGCTTCATAAAATTAGCTTCCTCCTCTCTTACCTCTTACACTGGTTTCAGTCTAATGTTACTTTGTGGGAAAAAAAACGATTCTTTGGCTCCGCCCATTGAGGTTTAAATCAACCAATGAGATTATTCCCTCCTCAGGGAAACGTTTCTATAACTAAACCTCCAATGTGCTAGAGAAGTGGGCCTGTGACCAGAAAGCCTAGATCCAACATGTCAGTATGGTTGACTGTATGAATGAGGAGAAAGGTTTTGATGAAAAAGAGCATGAGCAATGTCCTTCCCTGGATAAATACAGGTTCAGATAGTAGTCAAATGATGAGATAACATTGTAGCCAGTGAAAAACTGTAAAATTGTAAATCTGTTAACTGCAAACGTGTAAATCTGTCAGTAGTAGTTTTGTATTTTTATTTATATCCTGTTCTTTGCTGCTGCAGTGACCCAGTTTCCCAGTTTCTATGTTATTTTAATTGCTTGATTGATCGTTTGCCTCGTGGTGATCACCTGCTCATAGAGTTTACTGACATTTAATGAACTTTGTATTCTTCCTCAGCAGTCTTTCCTAGGGATATTCCTGGACCAAGGCCCATTTTCTCTCTCCAAAATCATCTCCTTTTTTTTTCAGTGAGAATCACTTAGAGAGGTTGCCTCTTCAGCACCTCAAAAGAAACAAAAGAGTGGTAATAGAAATTAGAGTTAAGCCCCCCGTCCTTAAACCCCCAGCATTAAGCAGCAGAAATTATTCTGAACACAGTTGTTGACAAATGGTAATTAAAAGATTTGTTAATGTCGAGTGATTAAAAACACTGCAGGCATTTCACAGGGAAATTCAGCATGCAAATTGCTTTCTCTGCGACTGCCGGTCCTACCCGGTTTGTTGCGAGAAAAGCCTTTTTTTCCCACTGTTATCATAATATTAAAGAGCTGTCACTTCTCCTGTAATGGAATGCACAATGTGAAGAATTAGCATTTTTTTGCCAGCTATCTTGTTTGTGCCAGGATGAGCAATTATTGGCTAGATACTTTTTTTCCCCCCCTCAGAATGGCAAGATCATTTTCTTTTTCTTCCAAGGAAAGATGTGGTCAGTCACAGCCTGAGTGTGGTTTCTGGTTGTGTGTGTGTGTGTGTGTGGTACGTGTTGTTTGTCGGTCTGTTTGTCAGATTTGCGTGGGATAACAGTATGCACTGCGATTCTTCTGACAGGCTTTAATCATTAATTCTCCCCTTCCTTTCATGGCAGGCTGCAGCGCGCCGCTCAGCACAGGCAGGTATGAGGGATCAGCGGCGGTTGGAGTTGCACGTGAACGTCAAACGGTATAGAATTAAATCACATCCCGGGGGAAAGCGTCTGCATGATGGAGTATTACACACCTAAATCCTCATTGGTGTTGTCTTCGCCGAGCATTTCAGGATTAATTCAGCGCTCAGTACAGGTTAATACCTTGTGCGTATACTGCGTTATCAAATACTGATATTCCCAGAAAAGACTCTCCTTAATAACTGCATTACAAGCTCTCTGTTGACTTTGATGGATTAACATAAATCTCTGTGTAATTACTGACGCCATTTTAAAAAAAAAAAACCCTCATATTGTTGTCATATGAGGTGGCTCATAATGGCTGCCGTTTTGCAAATAGGTGATAATGCACTCTGCTTAAAAGTAGGAATAATATTAAAAAGAAAAAAATGGGTGTGATGTGGACTAGGCTGAGATGCTGCCTGGTGCTCTCATGTCTTACTCCTGCACACACACACACACACACACACACACACACAGGCCCCAAATCTTAAATCTTAATATTTGCGATGTCCTTCTACGCTCATTTTTATCTGTATTTATGTCCTTTGTTTCCCTGTAAAGCCCTTTCTGATAAACCTGTTTGTTTAAAATGCTTCATAAATAAATGTGACTTGACTAGAGAGAGGCAGATCTTCGCAAAGTGACAGTGAACAGATGTGCTGCATTAAGAGTCTTCGATGGAAACTGAGATTTCTTATAAAATAAAATAAACTTTTTCGCAAAACCCGAGACCTCCCATAAAACTTTACAGGAGCAGCAGTCTAAAGATAACAATCCCACAGTCTTATCCTATATGATGATAGCATTCTTTATAGGATAACAATGTATAATAATGCCTGTAATATACTGTAACGTTGGTGATATAAATGAGACGAGACAGGCTGTGTTTTGCGGGGCAGGGTGGCCACGCAGATGGTGAGACTGTCCCGTAACTAGAAGGTCACAAGTTCAAACCCCTGCAGCAGCTAATGTGTCCGTCAGCAGCCGTGTTCCCTGTCCAGGTGTCCTTGAGCAAAACGCTAAACCCACTCTCACTCAGGTGAAGTCGCTCTGGGTAAGAACATGGAAAGGCAATTCTGTTACTGGCTTGTAAATATGTAATTTGTGGTTTTATGTGCATATAAAAACCGTATAGAATTCAATTGCATTCCAAATTTGATAGCATCTATCAATCAAGCGTCTTGTTGATAGCAGTCTGAGCTTGTTTGGTGTGACACAGTGAGGACGGCTGGACAGGCAGGTGTCAATCAAACGTGACCTGACCACGCCCCCCAAAGTCCTGAGAAAACAGTCTGATCCAGCCAGATGAATGTTTCTAAATGTGCGTTTTAGAATAGTTATTAAGGTTTTTTCCTACTCATTTTGGTGGATGCTTAATATGACGCTTAGTTGTGGCATCATATATACATTTTTACTATTTGACACCAACTTTACAGAGGCTTTAAAAGGAAGAATTAAGTAATCTATGATGCAAGAAGTAATGGGATTAGGAGTTTCTTGAAATTCCAATGGATGTTGAGGTTTTTAATTTTGAAAGCCAGAAATCTCAGCAGCTGGCCAAGCAATCATTCAGTCATTGGTATTGATCAATATATACTGTAGATACTTTATATTTTGGTCATTTTGTGCTATAGGGCAGTAAAAATTCTCCTTATTGCCCCTTTAATGTGACGCTCAACTGTGATATCATATATACATTTTTACTGTGAAGCCAACTTTCCAGAGGCTTTAACACTCAGTATATAATGTAAAAAATCTGACTGTAAGGCCTCCTGAAAAGGCTTTTGAAACGCAGTCACTTTGCCTTGACGGTACCATTTTGCTCCATCACTGCATATGTTTCTTTTTTCCTCAGCTTTAATTGGAGACACAGTGAGATGAGCGGCGATGTCCTTCCTCCTCCCGTCCTCCTGCTTTGTCAACTCAAAGTAAGAGGTTTGTCTGTTGAACCAAGATGTTCAGAACGGAGCTGCCGCTCCCATATGGCGCCGAGTGTTCAAAGGACACAGATCGCAGGAAATAGAAGGAGCCAGCTTGCCTGTAGAGCCGCTCTGTCCCGTGTGCAGACTGTGGCGTTCGCCGGCTTTCCGACGGACAGATGCCATCTTGACGCGTTCGAGTGGGTTGTCATCTACTGAGGCGCCGCTCGTCTCGCCTCGTTTTCGGCGGGCAAAGCAGAATTAGGCTGCCTACCTGGAGAGAGAGAGAGCTGGGGAGCCGCGTCAGGGAATGACAGGGCGCGCGTGTTAGTTTCTTTTTTCTTGTAATCCAACAACCGCCTCCTCAGTCAAGGCTGTGCGCGACCTTAATTAATAAAACAATCTGCCAAAGTTGACAAAGTCTTAAGTAGGTCGAGGGGAGAAAGTTTCATCTGGCGTTGAGATTGGAGGGGAGTTGTACGTTTCACCTCGTCTTCTTGACAATACACAGGCGGCGTGACACCGAGTCTCTCCCACACTGAATTGAATCCTGGGAGTGAGAGCTTTGCATTGAGAATATACATGAAGAGAATACACATAAATAGACTCATGGGTTTTGTTGGGAAGCACAGCATTCGAAGAGTTTCACTCCAAAATACAGTATTAAGCAGTATTAGAAAAACAGAATACCTATTATAATTGCCAGCAAACAAGTGAGACAAATGGTGGCAGTTTTGAAAGGATAATAAGGATCCTGGTTAACAAACACTATTTTTTACTGGATCATCTGTATTTTAGGGATATTGAACGATAAATCCCTGGTAATGATTTTGTTCATCCAGAATTGATGCATAGAGTTTTGGATTGGATTCATTTTTCAACAACAACATTCATAACTACTGTAAGTGTATCCCTCCTCCCATAGCCATCACTGTATCCCACTTCCCTCTAAAAAGTACAAAAAAATCCAATAAAGAGTTAAAATGAAAGGTGTTTATAGGAGTCAAGTTATGATATATTACAGCTAAGAGCTTGAACTACTAAATGATTAAGGATGACCTCAATCCTGCCTGTTAAAACTGCATGTCAACAAGTTATTTTACAGAGAAAATGTCTCTAAATGTCTGAAATATCTTTAATATTTGCCATGCTCATCCACTTTTTGAGGTAAAAGAGTAAATTTCCAGTTGTCTTGTTACAGTCCCAGCATTGCATGTTGAAAATTTGCAAAAATCGACTGTATATATATATTTTTTTCTCTGGTTCAATCTTCTTAACAACAAAAGGCCTGAACAATACTGTGGGCTGGGGTTGAATGACATGTCAGTCCTAGTTTCAATGAGGCATTGAGCAGGAAGTGAAACAGAGCACAAATCGCCATATGACAGGACAGCTGTCTGGGAAGACGCTCTCTTCTCTTGCTCTTTGGTTTCTTTTTAAGTGTAGCAGGAGGCCTCTTGGAGTTTGGCAAGGGCGAGCTGAAGCAAAGAACTCAGGATTTGGCCTAGAAAGTCAATTAAATCCATTCACGTGCGAATAATCATGACAACAAACCCATGGTTAAACAAAATAGCCAAGCTGCCTGACCATGTTGCCATCGCCACTTTTTGGTCTCCTGTTTCTGGCTCCGACTTCACAATGATGGAAAAGCGGTTTGTTGATCCGCCAATTCAAAAACAGGCTGTTTCTGTCCAGCTTCCTAATTATTACAGTATATGCCAGAAAAAAAGTCAGATATATACACATTAGCCAGTAATTAGTACTGTACTGTGCTTATGAGTCGCTTATTTGTATGGATCATTGTCAACATTTAGTTACTTAATTTGCATTATTCTATTTATATTCTCATAGTGTGAGATGGTGACTAATTACTTGACTTCTAGATCTAGTGATCACATGAAATAAACTCTTAGAAGCTCATGTTTTTATCAGTATGTGGCTTGTATGAGCCAGGAATCACAAGATAAATCCCTTTACAATGGCTTTATAAATCACTGCTGTCAATTAAAATCCACTTATGTTTTCAATGAGTTGTTTTGTTTTTGAACTATACTTTTATGTTTATCTACTCAATTACTATACTGTGTCTTTGTTTCGCAAGACCTGAACTGTTTTTAACCAAATTTGTAATGCACTTTGAGTCACATTGTTATATGAAATGTGGTATATAAATAACATGACATTTGATTCGATTATTTGATACCTTCAAATGTGTTTTTTCCCCCCACGAATAAAGAAAATAATGCTTATTCTCCCATTAACTTCCATGTGTTTTTGCAATGAGATGGCCAAAGGGTCAAGAAAGTTACTCAAGATATAAAGAAAGTTATTGAAGATATAAATGGGCAAGTAAAGTTTCAATTCAAGTAAAGGGGGAAAAAAATGTCTTGTGGTTATAACCCGACAGCGGCAGAATGCTCCTTATCCCTAGGTAGCTCATCAAAGAGCTCCAGTCCCCAGACAGCTTAAAATAAGTGCCAATTAGGGCAGTGAGAGTGCCGGCTCTGCTAATGGGGATCCAGTGCACAAGGTGTTTGTCGCAGGAAGAGATTCCACAGAGTAAAAGTCATAAACGGGGGAGACAACCAATTCAACACAGCCCATAATCCAGTTTTTCTCCAAGTGCATTGCTCTCTTTTTCTGATTAACACGGCTTACATCATTTCAGCATGGTGTCCTTGTCAGAAACGGTTACAAAAGAGTACTAAAACAACCGGTCTGTTCTCTGGAATGGCATCACCAAAAATAAATGAAGGTTGAATTCCCAATTTTTAAAGTCTTTCTCTCACAGCTAATTTACAAAGTCTAATTATTTTATTTCACGAGCTTCAGTTACAACAAAGCCAGATGTTAGGTTTACTATTTTCAGTCTGGATAAAAGCATGAGCTAAATTCCTAAAATGAAATGAAGTTAAAGGTTGTATCTTAACTTAGCACAAACAGGTAAGGCTGCTGCATTGTTTTTAAAATTAAAAAAATTGCACTAACAATCAACATTAGCTCTTCAAATAAAATAAATAAAAATAAATAAATACTCACACATTAGGCATATTTGATTATTTTATTTGAAGACTTAGGTCTTAGGTTAGCTCCTACCATATAAAAAGTATCTTTTTCAATGTTTTACCAATGATCATTTTGTAAAAATAGGTGTCATTTCTTTCAAACAGTGCACATCTCAATTTGGAACGAAACTTGTCTCCAAATCGGAGGCCTAAACATTCAGCAAGCAGCAGATGAAAGTGAAAGATGACAGAAGAGGAAAGACGTCAACAGAAGCGTCTCTGTTCCCCAGTCGGCCTTTTTAATTGTTGCCTTTGGTCATTTTGGAGCCAGTTGAAAACAATTAGCGGTGATTTGGCCGTTCTGAGGAGCCTGAAGTGGCGCTGTGGGGCCGCGGCAGCCGGGCCAATCTGTGATTAGGAGATTGACAGTCTCCTTACTTCCTGGGTTGTGGGAGCAAAGCAGGAACGAGAGATGGACTAGCTGACGGGTTAAGGAGGCTGTGATTACATTGTTGGAGATGTGGAGGATGTACAGTACGTGTCGGCGGATGCAGGATGCAGATGAAGAAAGAGAAGAGATCATGATGTCATACCAATTTGGGGGTAAGTGCCTCGCTCCAGTGTGCTTCAGAAAGGATGCAGACATGACAGCGGTAGAGTCGGACCAATTCATCGGTTTGCCCATCAGACTGATACTGGCCTTTCGGTAAAAATCAGATATCAGCCAGTCAGTGCTGGCTGCCACTGATATGATGGAGGTGAGTGTGTGGCGGTCATAAAACCAGCGATGAAACCTGCCTCACCCCGCCTCACCTCACCTCAAGGAGCAGCCAACCCACCTAATAATTTTATTAGCATAGGTTTTAATGGAGACTTTTAGTGTCCCATAGTCTAAATGCTGTTTCAAAGGGTTTTCCACCCTGTGAAGAATAAAAATCTGTGTCAAACACTGAATTCCTGTAATTCTTTGGAATTTCTTTGATTTTTTGGGGGTTTAGTAATGGTCAAATTTAAATACTCAGCATAAAATTTCAATTTACGGCCTTCAGAACCTATATCTGTCAAACCCAAGACACCGGCCATCCTCCAGCTGCCAGCTCACATCTGGGCTACACCTTCCTCTTCATGTCATGGATTCAACCAGCAACCATTTTGTTATTGGTCAGCCAGTCGGCCTCTAACCCACCAAGTACATGTGATGAGAGGCCCAGGTTGTAACTATCCTCTGGGTGGAGAAGTGTTGTTTCACATATCTCAACATCTCATTTTTATGCAGCTTATTGGACAAACACCACACCTTCAAAAAGTGAGTTTTTCCAGAAGGGAGGTAAATGTTCTCATTGATTCCGGTGCATTTTTGAGTTTTAATGTTTTCAATGGTTTCAAGTTGCCAAGGATCATGAAACACATTCAACACATAAATGATCATGCTGTCTTTCAGTTTATGTATGGAAATGAACAAACGCCACAATTTCAGCTACACGTTTCTTTCCACAACAGCAGTGAAATCATCCGTCTTCACCTAATGCTGCCATAATGACTGAGTACTTTACGTTCTCATGTGTTGTTTCAACTGTCCTGCAGCCCCTCAGACCTTCAGACCTCTGACTGATGGGACGATGAGGAAGACGACGACGAGGCTCACATTCGGCCAACTGTTGCTGCAGGACGGAGCCATCTGTCATGTGTTTAAGTGCTGATGGTCGCATCGCCCTGAGGCTGGACCTGAGGAAGGTTCAGCACGTCGTCCACAGGTGGCGCTAAGGGTGAGATCACGCCTACAGTTTGGTGTCTTTGGTTGGAACCATAGTGGAAACCAGGGTTGTTATAGTTTTGTCTTTTTCATTAGTATTTATTTCTATTTACTTTTCATTTTTAGTTTAGTTTTAGTTCAGAATCATACTCAAAATAATCCCAAATAAAACTGGTGTTTTCTCACGAGCGTCCTGGCTTCCGGCTTCATGGCTAGCTAATTATTTTACCAGTGTGAGTGAGCAGCAGGTGGCCAGGCTGCCCAAGAGACATAGTGCAATCTTGTGGCATAGTCACAGCTTAGCCACAGAAATGACAATGTGAGAGAGAAAAAAAAAAAAAAATTCTGCTAAAAACACTTTTCACTTTTAAGCTACCTGGCACATAAATGATCAAAATCTAAAACTAAGGACATTTTCTTTGCATTTTTGTTTATTTGAGTTCAATATAGTTTCAGTTTAGTTTCGATTTTTATTTCAGTTTACAACATGTTTTTTAATACCTAGTTTTCGTTGTAGTTTTTGTTTTAGTTTATGATATTAACCTTGGTGGAAGCATTTACTTTGTTGCAGTTTTGTATTTGGTTTGGTTAGTTCTGCCCAATTATCTTCTGTAGTGTTCATACCAGGCAAAAACACATGAAGAAACAGCAGAATATGAGCAACAGTTGAGACTGCGGTTTCACTTCGATCATAAGTACCGAAGAATTTCACCCCAACTTGACTTGATTGTTCGGTTCATTTTGTTCTGCTAGGCTTCCCGAGAATGAGAAACTGCTGGCTATCAGATGTCAACATCCGTCTCCTTCTACCCATAAACCCTTGTGTTTTCGGGTCATTTCCTGTAGTTGGTTCAGATTACAGTCTCACTTCTAATAAACCGTGCTGCAGTTCACTTGCAAGAGGACTGAGACTTGCATTTTCAGTTTTCTTGGTGCCGTTATTTGGTGCAACCCAGGTTCGGAAATTGTTCTCACCTGGACAAAGAACTGAACTAAAGGAGGAAACGCTGCAGAACTGAAATAAACGGCTCAGAACATGCCTGGTGTGAACGCAGCCTCACTGCATCAAACGCTGTCTGTGTGGACGGACGTGAAACTCAACACTGTGAATTCCCTTGTGGATGGATATTGGTCAGTACGTTGATGTGATGTTAGATGATCTGGTCGTTCATCTTGAGGACTAAATCTTAACAGATACCAGCTTGGTTTGTGATGACAGTGACAGTTTTGGGAGCAATTACTGTGCGTGTTTTGCAAGCTGACTGAGCAGAGGATTAACTTAAATACACAACCAATTCCTGCTTGGAAAATCATCCTAAACAAAAGTCAATAAAATATTCTTTTCATTCCTACTTGAAAATGTATTTACACACAAGTCTATCTGCGTCTTCAGTTTGCTCATTGATTGAGATTTTACCTTTCATCTTTACTTTCTGAATCTCCCTCTCTGGACGTGTTTCTCTGTTTCGAGGAGGCGGTGACTCAGACTTTGCTATAATTATTGTCTCTCCAACGCCACGAGGCTGCAGGCTGCAGACTTTGAAGACTGCATCCCTGTAATTGTCTGTAATTGTCTTTCAGTCTTGTTTGGCCTCACTGTTCGTTGCAGCATTCCCTAATTACAGCGTCTTCCCGATTCAATTTCAGGTGGCTTTATGTCCCCAGCAGGGGAAGTGAAGACGCTCAAATGGTTTTGTGTTAGCTGGTCAGCACGTTAACAATTTGACTCATTTCAGCCACGGAAAATATGTTATCTTATCTTTCCCTCTTAAATTCCAGTTTATTTCACAAGTTACTGTGAGTTTTCAAAGTAGATTTTGGAATAGAATATGTAATTAAATGTTCTCTGAGTAAAACTAACTGACCCTCAGTGAGAAGTAGATGGAAATGGAAATGGAAAACTGCCATCATTGCTCATGTCTCAAACTCCTGAGTTGTATGCAGCTTAAACAAACCATTAAGCAGTGAAGCTACATGAACTTGCTTTGACAAATATTACTAAGGAAATAAAAAGCGAACATGGGCTGAATTTGGAGGGGAAAAATATTTCTTGTCTCCTTAGCTCTTGTTTCTTTGACTAGCACCTCTCTATCACACATGATCATTCCAGGGACACAGGAACATTAGTTGTCTGCTGTCTGAGTGGTTTGATCCCTCTACTGTTGTACTGTTGGAGGACTTTAAAGGGACAGTCAACCCAGTTAAAAATGTGAATTTTCTTATTTAGTATCACTCTTCAGTTGTATGTTCATCATCCGCCAAGATTTGAGCGTTCCTCACATTCAATAACTGTAATAAAATGGCATTTTCTATAGTGATCCAGTTCAGAGAGCTGCTGGGCGAGCGAGCTTCACTCTACACTAGAGAGACAGAGAGAGAGCAGCAAGTTGATAAATTCCAAACCTTTTACACAAAACACGCTCTGCTAGCTCAGTCTAGTTGGAACTAAAACATTTGCCAGCAAAAATAATTTTTATCAGCATAGATTAGCCGTTGGTTAAAAACAAAAGTTGCCACAAACCTGGGTGGAGCGAGCTTCACTGTAGACTGGAGAGAGAGAGCGGCGTGTTGAGGTCGAGTTCTGATTGGATTTCGCATTCAGACGTGTGAAAGTATCTTAAATTGCAGCAAAACAGAGAAATCAACTGATCGGCTTTTCTCAGCATAGACTTCAGATTCTCGCAGTTGCGTGTTGTTTTTTTACTCCCAACAATGACTATGCTTATTCTACTGTTGAATAAAAGCATCTGCTAAATGCCTAAAATGTAAATGTAAAATCTAAGATCCTGAAGTGAATGATTTGTAGGGTTGAGGTGGGAAGACAAGTAATAACACTTTGACTAAACAGATTATTTTGTGTTAGTGACAGTCTGAATCCAAGTTACCTAACCTTTCACTAAGCAAAGACCTTAAAAGTGCAGTTTGAGATCTAAAGAACATTGACGATCCTTTCAAGGATCATAGAACTGAAGAATAATTATTACGAGGTGTGATATTACTCTACGGGAAATAGTGAGAGGGAAGGAGGGGATGTAATGTAGTACCTTGAATGTCTTCATGTAAAATCATTTATGGGGTAAAAAAAATGATCAGGCAGCACATTGCCCATGAGGGAGATGAGAGGAGCCGTGAAAAGTGCTAAATCTAAAAGTTGAAAGAATAAGTCATGTTGTATCCGTCACTGAGTTGCTCTATATGAGGAGTTTCATTCCAAAACATTATAGATCTTTTTGCTGGGAAGAAAAATAATTGCTACGTGGAATTTATTAGTCAATATTTCAAAAAACACAGAAGACTCTAACCTAAAAACAGTAATATTTCTGTAAGAAAACATCTTGCATGTCGTGCTGTGAGCCAAATTTGACCAATCATCTGTGATGAGAGGAGCCCACTTGAAGTAATAATCTGTGACATTTTCATACAGATTAATTTCCATTTTGCTTAACACAATAGTGATTTGACCTATACCCTATCTGCTGTTCTTAATACCTGAAGTCAGGTAGCTCTTTGCCAGGAAAATCCTCTGGCACACAGGAAGTGATGCGTTTTACATTTCTGGTTTGTTTGGAATCAACAGAAGAAGAACTGGGTAGTTAGCATGAGCAGTGATAGCCACCATGACTGAAAAGAGAAAGAAAAGAGGAACTCAAACTGCATTAATAGAAAATCCAAGCTCCGCCCACACTGTTTGATTGACAAGTCTTGATCCCTTGGAAATGCAGTGGAAAAACCAGCACCACCAAAAATGAAGACAAGATCAATAAAATGAGGATTTCACAGATTACCACTTTAATAACCAGATGACACACACACACACACACACACTCACTGATCCCCTTTTCCTCTCACATCCAAGCCAAGTTTCTACATAGGCACTCGTCCTACGTAACAATACGGAGAGTTAAATTACACCCTACATGCTAAAAAAGTGAAAATGTCACGCCGGAGTGAAGCATCCCTTCAGACTTCTTGTTTATACTTACTGTGAAATTATGCAGATTGTGTGTATTGGCTCTCCTCTGCATTCATTTGAGCCATTTCTGAAGGGCAAGGAGAAGAGTGGCACCTCTCAGAAGTAGAGATGAGCCGCTGATTGCAAGACTTGATCAAGTCTCTTCATGAGCTGATTCATCTGGAGGGTTTGTGTCGGGGTCGTCCGCTCACGAGTCGCAGCCAGGCACTTTATCCACACGATCTGATGATTCAAAGGGTTATTTCACTCTGCTGACAGTTTAATTTTAGGCTTTTATCATAGCTAGTATTTACAGCCAATAATTGCACGCCACCGGTTCTTGGAATTCAATTGCTCAAGCCTACGACGATGAAAAATGGGCACCTTTTAAATGCTAATCGCTGTGGGGAGTGTTGATTTCTCTGCCTGTTTGCTGAAAATCTACACAATGCTCGAAACTTTGGACTCATATTTTCGATGTTGAGGCAGAAGTAACATTTAACATTTTTATTCAGAGCAACTTGTGAAGTGAATCAGGGGGTGGAGGGTTGAAGCTGGCGCACGAATTTTGTCGCATGCCACCCTCCCCTCTCTGTTTCCCGCTTCTCTCCACTGCAGTGTTTGATACAGCAGAAGCACCATAACACAGTCTTTGAACAGAAATACGACTTATTTTACTTTACATTTTTAGTTTGGAGGAAATGTTATCCAAAACGTTATCCGATGTGACTCAGGAGTGCAATGGTAGAATAAGCTAAATAACGAGCAGCCAATAGTAAAGATAAGGGTCAAATTTATTTTTTTGATGAGAGCAAATTAGATTTGTAGGGAAGATTTCTAGAAAAAATCTACATACATCACTTTGTACTCCGTTGACTTTAGCACAGCATGCTCATCCTCTCTATCTCCAAGAGTCAAGCGTAGCATTATGCATATTTCCATAATAATAATCTCCATTAACTGAATTGTAAAGAGTTTCTGCTGGAGTCCAATTAGACTTGATGTTTGAGGGGAATATAAAGGGCACTGAGGACTTTGTATGATGCATTATTGAATGGAAATTAATGGCAGCTTGTTTTGTCAGCTGTTACTGGCTATCTCTTCCACCATCTGTTGTCTTTTACAGAAAGAAGAGGGACCTCTCTCTCTCTCTCCCCCTCTCTCTCTATCTGTTTCTCTCGATCTGTCCAAAGAGCTGCATAATAATTTCTGAGTGGTTTATTCAGTCTTTCTGGATCCACTTCTCCTGAAAATTTGCCTCAGGTGCAGGAGAAGTATGGTGAAGTGTCACCTAAGGCAGCGGTTCCCAACCTTTTTCGGCTTGTGACCCCTTAAACCGAAGCGATGCCTCCTCCCCCCCCCGCCACAGGCTGCATGTACAGAGTGGTGAACAGTTCAACCAAAGAGTGATTTTGCCTGTTCAGGTTGTTTCTTATCAGAGGAGGCCTAGAGGCTGAAAACTAATCAGTATTTCACAAGAAAAAAAGCAAAAATTAAAGACAAATCAGAAAAAATACACTGAAAAAATCTCCATCTTAACGAGATATTTAGTCTATTATTGAGTCCTGAAATCGTAATTTTCTTAAAACAAGTGAAAAAATCTGCCAGTGGGGTTAGATAATTTCACTTGTTTCCAATGCAAATCAACTTGTTTCAAGAGTTTTGTAGAATCAAGTTCATTTTCTTGACAGTGCAGTGATCTGCTTTATTCTGACTGGTTTCAGTTCTAGAAATTTCCTGAAACAAGTGAAGCTGCATTGGAAGCAACTGGAGTTATCTCTCCTCACTGGCAGAATATTTCTCTCGGTTTAAGAAAATTAAGATCTGAAGGCTGAATATGAGACTAAATGACTCGTTAAGATGCAGTGTAATACATTTTTGTAATAAATAGTACAAATGTGTTAAATCATAAATCATCTCGCGACTCCCTCAAAATTATCATGTGCCCCTCTGGGGGGTCCCGACCCCCAGGTTGAGAACCACTGACCTAAGGTATCAGAAGGGGATGTTTTAAGAGATAAATAGGAACCATTTCCATTTCCAGGAGAAATGTATAGTTTAAGCATTTAGCTGACTATTAATGTTTTAGTTACATAAAATGAGTGAGCAGGTTGGATATCAATATCTTGCTCAAGGTCACTTTTGACGGACTCACTGGTTGCTGCAGGAATCGAACCTCTGACCCTTCCTCTCCAGAACAGTCTCTTGAACCATCGCACCATCCATCTGCCCGGGTTTGACTACAGCTCACCTTGATCTTCCATTCACGCTCTCTCTAAGCCCTCAAACCCTCAGACGTGTCTCCTCTCACCCACCTGCTTTGGCTAAAACAGTATTTACTTTCACAGCGGCCGACTTGTAAAAATCCACCGCAGCGATTTCTGAAAGCTACCTGGAGCCGCGGCGGGGAGGAATTGATTTTTCGCAGGTCCCCCAGCCCCGGCAGCCATGGCATTGTTCCACAAAAAAAAAAAAGAAAAAAAATGGGGGGGGCCTGCTGGGAACGGGAGAGAAAGCAGGGAGGAGAGAGAAGAAAAAACGCCACGGATTTGAATACTTGATAATCAAATTAAGTTTCCCAGAGTGCCTTGGAACACCTGCACGGCGCTGATAAGATAAAGAACAGAGGGGGAATCGGCGAAAGAATAATCAGAAGAGAAAGGAAACCCATAAAAGCCCAAACGAGGTGGGGGGATAAGCAATGAATAATGTAATGAACTTGTAACAGCTCAGGAATGATCTCTTTCTCCTTTAGTCTCTCATTTTCTCCATCTCCCTCTCTCTCATTCTCACGCTTTTTCGTTTACATTTTTTCTCCTGAACTCATTATGGGGAACATCACAGGAGACCGGCCTTCAAGGATTTAAACATCGAACGAAATTACTGCCTCCTCCTCAATGCCCAACCTCTACCAGGTCACTGAGAGGGAGTGAAACCTATGATTGGCAAATTGAACTTCACTTTTAAGTATTTCCTGACAAAGCCATTGTTCATAATTGCAATACATAAAAAAAAAATTGTCCCTGTCTGCAGTTCTTAAAACACCAAACTGTTTCTCTCATCTCTGGACCAATGGGGTGGCAGCAGCATAATGGTTAGAAAAGCAATTTCCTTGATCTCATCTCCCTTCTTCACAATGAATACTGTGAATAACAAGACAGATGAAAGTGAAAACTAGTCATGCTCTTCCATTCCTCCGAAATCTTCAGGGGGGTTGATGGAAGCGTAATTGTTTGAGATGCAAGTTTGTGACCGAAGAATTGCTGATTCAAATCTCGTTTGGAGAAATCTGGTTGGTGGAAGTGAAGGAAACACACTCTCCGCTTCCTTAATTCCCTTGTGCAAGGCACTTAATGCTCAGCTGCTGATCAGTAGCTTAAAGTAGAAGATTGAGGTTGCACTGGGCAGCTCCCAGGTGTGAATGTGTGGAAGAGAAAAAGTGTGAAAGAGTTTGCTGAAAAGAGGCGTACATGCTTATTACTCTAAGTGAGTGGTCCTCAACCCCTTTATTCCTGTTATTAATAGGGTAATGTGTTTATTGTAAATGCACTTTATTCTGTATAATGTGTACATTGAGGAGACAAATAAAAAATCTATCTATCTATCTGCAAACTCTCATAAATGACGGTTGATGTCAAGATCATTTTCTGTGCCTTTGGTTAAAGTTATTCTAATTCCTTCTTTCCATGCCTCTCACAGTTCCCAGGGCAGCGGTGTGGTTTTCCTGTGGCTGCAGGACGGCCTCGTGGTTAGAGAGACCGTCCTGGGTCACAGGTTCAAACCCCACAGTCAAGGTTTTGTCCCACAACAGCCATGTGTCCCATCAAAGGCCACGTTCCAACACGGTCTCACGGCAGTTCGTGAAATAGTCACGAAAATTGAATCTATTGATTCGTGTACATGGACACGATTTTGCCATTTTTTTCGTGAAATGAACACGACCTAAAAAACGTTCCTCCGCCACGAATTTGAAAATGTAAGTTTAGCCAAATAAAACAACTTGTGTTACGGTTATGGTTAGGCAACTAAAACAACTTGGTTAAGGTTAGAGAAATGGTTTTGGTTTGGTCATGGTTAAATAAGAAAAACGTTTGTTATAAATGTAAATGTGGCTTACGGTTGAAATGTACTTTGAACACGCTGGGAATCGAACCCCGGTCGTATACGCCCATCCGCCACTGTTTTATTTCAGTGTCACACTACTTCCTGAGTCCCGACTGACAGAAAAAAAAACATGCTGCAGGCACGAAAGATACTTCCAATTGAAATACATTAGTTTGAAAGTCATTCTGAGTGTCACGAAAAAAATGGAAAAATTGTGTCCATGTACACAAATCAATAGATTAATTAAATTTCGTGACTATTTCACGAACTGCCGTGAGACCGGGTTGCATGTTCACACTGCAGCAGACTGTGTCCCAATTCTGATTTTTCTTCCCTCACATGACACAAAACTGATGTTTTCTAATCAGTATGAACAGCAAAAAGCTGCAAAGAGTGACATTTTTTCTGAACCACAGTGTTGTACAAAATCAGACTCCAAGACATGCAGCCTACTTGCAACTTGTAGTTGAACGCTCAAATCGAAATTTGTCAGTGTTGCCATGACAATAACTAAATCTTACATAACGATAATGAACTTAATTTATATAACACTTTTCTAAAAACAGAGTTTACAAAGTGCTTTACAGAAATCTCGAGAAAGCAAAGCACAAAAGATGGAGAACAATAGTAGAAAACAAAGGGCAAGAACACAAGATTAAAAGCAAGATGAACAATTACATATAGGCCAGTCTGTTGAAGTGTGTCCTGAGAAGTGATTTAAAAGAAGACACTGACTTTGCTAGTCTAATTTCCTCCGTCAGGCTGTTCCACAGTGAAGGAGCAGCGGAGGATCACCTTTTTGTTTTCTGGGGAACGGCCAGAGGAGGAAAGGATCTGCCTCATGTGGGGTTAACAGATCAGAGATGAAGCTGTAGGCGCCAAACCTAGACAAACTTTAAAAGTGATCAGTAGAATCTTGAAATCAATTCTGAAAGTGACAGGTAACCAGTGGAGGGAAGCAAGGATCGGAGTGATGTGATCTTTACGTTTGGTTCCTGTTAAAACCCTGACAGCTGCAGTCTGTCATAAGTTTGCAATATTGCTGACTTGATTGGTGACGTCTCACTTCAGTTAAAAGTCGAAGGCTCATGTTGTACACTGCAAAAATGGACAAACTTGTTAAGTTATTTTATCTTTAGTTTAAACACATTTGACTTTTTTCAGGACATTTACTTTGTCTTGGAGAAAGTTTCTTGTTTCAAGGTTTTCTTCATTGTTTTATGATTTCTTGAAAGAAGTTTGGCATGTATCAAGTGAAATTTATTGAAACCAGAAAGATTATCTGCCAGTGTAGTGAGACAATTTGACTAAAAATATCACAAAATAAGCTTGATAGGTCTGTTAAAATCACTGGACAACTTTTTTTGCAGTGTAACTGAAATGTGTTCAAAACGTGGGAAAAGGTACAAAAATGGATGTGATGTTTAATGTTATTGTTACTCTGTGCATGTGTGTCGTTTTGACATCGATGTCAGTTCATATTGGTATTGGATATGGGTTACATCCTAGAATAAATATGAACAGTCATCCAAATAAAACCACAAATGAGCAGCAAATCACAACTGAGAATAAATGAAGGCCTGCGGTGTGAACGAAACCAAAGTGTCCCTGAGCCGGACGCCGAACCTCCACCTGCTCACTCTGCTGTACGTCTCTCTGGATAAGAGCGTCGGCTAAATGCTTAACTTGTAAATATGACGGTTCCTCCTGAGCGCTGCCTGTCGGCGTCACCGCTCCTCTCCCGATCGCTCGGCGGTGCCATCAACCCACAGCACTGCAGGCGCTCCAGCTCCAGCCATCTGGTCAGCCTGTCTGCTCCGCTCCGCTCCTCCGCTGTCACTCACTCCTGCCCCCTCAAGTGTCACTCAGCAGCCTGGTGGGCGCTGCGGTTGCGAAGCAGCGAGAGAACATTAGCTTCATAAACTCTAATTATTGAGGTTAATAGTTGACAGTTGCAGTGCAAATACTTCCAAGGGTCCTCAAGTTAACCTGTGTTCCACCAGGCAGTCTCACTCAATTTACAGCTGCGCTAGGCGACTTCGCACCTTGGCCCTTACAAATGGAAGCGAGAGATAAAAACTGTTTGAGCATCAATATCCAGAAATCCTGCAACATGACACCAGTACACTGCACACAGGATGCTCACGCTTACCAACCTGTGACCACAGGAAACAAAAGGGGCGAGAGAGGAAAAAGATCTAACTTTTCAAATGTTGCAAAAAATAAAATGTGAATTTGGTTTGTTCATCAGCTGGGTTGAAGCAAGACTTCTTCAATAAGTAAAGGAATAGAGTTCATTGGTGTGAGATGATGTTGGCTATTTCTCATGCTGCCTGAAGATGAAAACAAATAAATGCACTTGGCAGTATTATAATGGAAAACCAATGGCAATACAGCCACGATGAGAGACTTATACATGTAAGCGGCAGCATGTATGACACTTGTCAGAGGTTGGTTGCAAATGTTATTTATCTGACAAATGCATTTCCAACTCTATTTATTGCATAATTACTTTATCAACAAGAAACTTGTCCACCTCAAGTGAGCGTAAAAACTTTATGCAATATTGAGGAAGTTTGGTTTAAATTTGCAGTTTCCATTCAGCTTTTTCAATTCCATCATAATTTGCATAAAAAAAAATACTTGGATGGAAAAACGCATCTATTGATAGGCTTGACACAGATTCATTTGTGATGAACTTGTGATGTAGCCTATTCACTGAAAGAAAGCCATTATGAACTGTAAATAGTTTATGTATTATGTTTACGTATTTTGAAAATTCTAATTACATATATTTTAACTAATTGCATTTCTTGACACCAATATTTGTAATTTATTTTGATACACTACCAGTCAAAAGCGTGGACACACCTGATTGAATGTACTATGTTTTTCATTATCTTAAAGCCATTTTGATCTAAAGGCTTATGATTAAATGCTTGAAATTAGTTTTTTAGTTGATGAATTTCTTTCCAAAGCCTTTGCCATCAAGGCAAAGGGCGGCTACTTTAAAGAATCTAAAATATAAGATAGTTAACACTTTTTTGGTCACTGCATAATTCAATTTGTGTTATTTCATAGTTTTGATGTCTTTACTATTATTCTAAAATGTGGAAAATAGTAAAAATATAGAAAAATGTGTGTGTCCAAACTTTTGACTGGTAGTGTACATTTGATGAGTATTTGTAATTGGGAAAAAGCCACATTTTGGTGTATTTTCTCCTGTCTGAGCAGGGATTGGTGTCCACGCCTGCAGCATAAAGGCTCTAGTCCTTATCAGCAGAATAAACCTCCAGGTCCAGAGCGCTGAGAGCTGAGTGAAATCCATGAGGGACCCTCTTCATACGGTAAGGCTGACTGTGGTGCAGGTAGCCCAAAAGTTCCTAGAAGTGGACTTGACCTGAAGGTTGCCGGTTCAAATTTCTGGATTCTGTCAACAACTACCATGAAGGAGTTGTTGAACAAAGCACTTAACCGACCACTTGACCGACACTGGAAGACCGGAGCTGTACTGAGCAGCAGTGTGTGTAACTCTGTGACTCGTAAGCGGGTCTGTGCTCAGTAAAATCCCTGCTTGGATAAAGCTGGGGACACACTAGAAGACTTAAAGTCCTACCTGATTTTGAAAACGCATAGCATCACACACACACAACAACGGATTTCACAGATTTCTTTCTCCCTCAGTTGTAAATATCCTCAGACTGGACGAGGCAAGGAGGGGGATTCACACACTTAATATAACTGAGATTATCCTGTGGACTCCTGATATCCGGACCTCTAATCTCCAACCTGACACCAGTCAAAACAACAGACTCGACTCACTGTAAACTGTTCAAGACGCCTGCAGATGTCAGGTCGTAGATATCAAACATGTTTGATATTGCTCAGATCAGTCTGTGAGTCAATCATGATTGAATCTGTAAACCGCTCACACTACCAGAAAATATTTGCCTCCGATCAGGATTTCCCCTCTGATGTGTGTGTGTAAATTGGCCCTATAATCCTCTAGTGTGTCCCCAGACTATATAAAGGATAAAAGGTGCAATAAGTAAGAATTTTACTGTCCCATAGCACAAAATGACCAAAATATATGTGTGTGGGGTTGATAGGATTGCAGATCAATAACAATGACTCAACTATTACTTAGCTGCTGAGATTTCTGGCTTTCAAAACTCACTTTCAAGCCTGTACTCAAGTTCAAGTGTATTGTCATGTGCATTAGAAAAGAATACAGCTGTATTTTCAATGCGATGGAAATCTTGTGTCCTGGCTGTCTCCCCTTAAAACGAGTGCAAATACATATGAATAATACAATCTCTAACCCTCTAATTAACTAGCTTACTCGTCTCTATTGTGAAAATGTGACTTAATTGTTTGTGCCATTTACAGACCACAATAAGATGAGACTTGACGTTGTTGCAATTCGCTGCCGATAGAGGTCGATAGAGACAATAGAGATCTCACACAAATACATGAAATGAGCACGAACTCTGAAACGCAGATTTACGCGCTGCGGACACAAATTATGTGAAAATTACATTCCCCCATCACAAATTGAATACAAATTGGATTCTGTGACAATAACACGAATTGGACATGACATTTTAAAGTTTAGGTATCTAAAATAAGCTATGTTTAGCTTAGCTGTTAGCCTTTATGGACGGTGCTTTGTTTTTTTGTGATCAAATTTTTATTTTGTTTCTTTACCGTGTAACAATAATAAATCATATACACATACCCGCATGTATCACATTCATATGTGTCCATACATCTCCATAACATAATATGTTATATGTAATATGTTCAAGAGAGAGAAAAAAAAAAAGAAAGAAACCTAACATTTTATCTCACCCTCCCCTCCCCACCCTAGCTTACTCCCTTCCCCTCCCCTGGCTGGCTTCGGATAACTCCCTATGCATGCCTATGTAATACCTAGGCATATAGCATAGGAGAAAAATAATAATAAAAAGAAAAAATAAATAAATAAAAAGAAAAAATGAGCCTTTATGGACGGTGCTTTGTAATGTTTCTCCTTGGTAGGCCTCCGTAGTGAAGTGGCTTTGCTGTGCTTTATTTACAAATGTGTTGCGGTTTCTGTCGCCCTCTAGTGGTCAGAAAATGTAGCTTATTGCAGCTTTAACAAGTTCATTTCACGTATTTGTGTGACATCAGGCTGAAGTCACAGGTTACTTAATGGCCCTTTCAAATACAAAATCAGGCCAGCAGCTGTATTCGGGCCCCAGGCAGAGGGAGCGGGGCGTCCCGGCTGCTTGCACGGCGTCCCGGCTGCTCGCACGGCTCGGCGACGCGACAGATGAGAGTGATCTTCAATCCGACTGTTAGCTCCTGAAGGCAGCTGTTCAGCTCCCTGCAGAGCTCCTAACGACGACCAAATCCATCCACTAACAAAGCAAGTGTGACCATTTACACACTGAGCTTGTTAACACTCTCTTCTTCTCTCTCAGTCTCTTGCTCTGGCACCTACTGTAGTACACTATCTGGAACACTTGCAAACACGGGCCTGTACATGCAGTCACGTGTATCCATACCGCGCGCGCACATGCTCAAACTCTCTGAAGCGCTTGGGAACATATGCGCTCGCACACGCAAACCCTTTCCAACACACACACACACACAAGTACACGGTCCTTATGCAGTCTATCGTCTTATTCATCTGTCCTCTTTATCTGCTGATTTCTCGCCTCTCGATTTTTCTCCCCGATTTCATCTCCCCGCCATCTTCCTCTTTGTCTCCTCTATCTCCTCTGTCTCCATGCTTTCATATCCTTGCCCCCTTCTCGCTCTTTATCTCCCCTTTCTTTGCAGCTTCATCAGTAACTCAGAGAGAGAGAGAGAGAGAGAGAGAGCTATGGTTAAAGCTCTGTTTACTCCAGTGGCTATGCTTTTCATCAATACCCTATGGCTGAAATGCGCATGTGGGGTGTGGAGGAAAGAGAGCGAGAGATGAAGAGGGGAGAGTGTGACAGAGGGAGAGAGGTGTGTGTGTGTGTCAGCATGCATGTGTGTGTCTGCACCCGTCTGTGTGTGTCCTGTGTCTACTTCCCCCATCTGTCCCTTCTCCCCCAACGTCCAAACACTCTTCTAATGCGCTGTCCAATAAGCCAACGATTATCATATCGGCGCAATATTAGCTTCTATCACCGCCTGGCTGAGGATCAGTAATTGCTGTCAGTGTGGAGGAAATGGGAAAGGAAATTACATCTGCCTATACAAAGAGATCGTTTCCTTGTCGGTCCTAAGGGACTGTGATGACCCTCCCTGTGTGTGTGTGTGTGTGCGTGTGCGCTTGTGTGAATGTGCGCATGTGTGTGTATGCCTGTGCCTGTGTTTGTATTTATAATGGACCCTCTCAGTATGCAGATGGGTCTGGCTCTAATATCAGAGTTGTATTAGAGAGAAGATGAGGACAAGGGCAGCGCTGATGTATAGGTGTTTCCTGTCGGCCATGAGCGAGGCCAGAGGGGCTTCATTTCCACAGGAGGGGAAAAAAAAAAAAGGTCTGGTGATGTTTCATAACAACAGGCCTCAGGTCAGCAGTAGACAAATTTGTGTAGATTCAACTACAGGTGTAATTACTGTTATTAACAGTTTATCAAATGAAGAGTTCTATCCCAAAAGGCTAAAAATACCCATTTTGGAAAAAAACACAAATCAATCCAAGTTGTATTTCCTGGAGTTCATTACTCTATATCTTAGAGCTGCAACGATTAATCGATTAATCGATTAGTTGTCAACTATTAAATTAATCGCCAACTATTTTGATAATCGATTAATCGGTTTGAGTAATTTTTTAAGAAAAATAAGTCTAAATTCTCTGATTCCAGCTTCTTAAATGTGAATATTTTCTGGTTTCTTTACTCCTCTATGACAGTAAACTGAATATCTTTGGGTTGGGGACAAAACAAGACATTTGAGGACGTCATCTTGGGCTTTGGGAAACACTGATCGACATTTTTCACAATTTTCTGACATTTTATAGACCAAACAACTAATCGATTAATCAAGAAAATAATTGACAATGAAAATAATCGTTAGTTGCAGCCCTACTATATCTCTAACATACATAAGATCCAGCCTGTATAAGCACACACTTTTGTGATCCAAAACACAGATTATGTCTTGTGGAAGATAACATTCCTCCACCATGAACTGGATTATGTGACATTAGTACAAATTGAACTCGCCATTTTCTCCTGTTCAGCACCTAAAGAGATTAGCTAAGGATTGTGTTTAGTAGTAGAATCCGTAATCTGTTTTATTCGTCTGGAGACAGATATTAAATTGCAAACTTTCTTTTGTTTTTCATGCCAAAGAAATACATTATTGGCCTTTACTCATCAAACTCTCTTGAAAGAGAGCACAGAATCAACTGTGGAAAAGAGCTTATGACATTTGTCTGATACATGAAACTTTCTCACCGCACAAACATAAGTACTGATTACATGGTAGATTGATAAATCAGAAAGTCCTTGATTGAGGACCGTGTGCACACGTATGACACACCCAAACACGCCCTCTTGCCCTGTCAAAAGGAAATTTGCATTCACCCGAGCTACAGAACGGAGCTGAGAGAATCTAAAAGTAAAAAGTTTCTCAGAGGCAGAGATTGATGTTTTGGTTTCAGAGGTTGCCGCTAATAGGATTGTTGTTTGGCAGACATAACAATGGAATCAAAGGCAGGAATCAAAGGCTGCCATGAAACCAAAATATGAAAAAAAATTACATCATCTGTCAACAGTGTGTTTCAGGTGAAAACAGGATGCTGCAGCCCGACCTGATTAAGTGAGGGATCAAGGGAGGGAACGAGGAAAGAAGGAAGGCCGGACCAGACCAGACCCTCTGGCCCTCTGGGTCCCATCAGGTTCTGGTGTATATACTCCAAACTCCTGGAAGTACATTTTAAAACTTCTATTACAGTTTTTTCGATTGCACAAGTACCATGCTGTACCCATACCTGCCCCACGGTGGACATGATACAGCATGATACCCTGGTTTTGGTACAGTACCGTACTGGACCTGCGTGTCATTAATGCTGACTACTTTCAAATCTAAAGACCTACCTGTTTACCATTGCTTTTAATTAATTTTCTTTTAAATCAAATGTATTTGTTGGTTTGTTTTATTGTTTTTTTTTTTAGTTTTTTTTATTCTGTGTGCTTTTGATTGTTTGTTTTATTGTTTTTACTCTGTGTGCTTTTGCCTGTTTGCTTTTGTTGTTTTTATTCTATGTGCTTTTGCTTGCTTGCTTTTATTGTTTTTATCATTTGTTTCTTGTGCTTTTGCCTGTGTACTCTGTAAAGCACTTTGGATTGCCTTTGGGTATGAAATGTACTATATAAATAAATTTGCCTTGCCTTGCCTAATGTAACAAGCATCCTTTGAAGGTAGACCAATACTAAAAATGCTCTAAAAAGCAAAAAAGCACTCTTCTAGTTTCTTTACTGAACCAAAACACAATAGAAAAACACATCATACCATGCCAGTATGAGTACAGTAGACTTACAGTGGAAAAGTGGAAAAAAACCATCTACACCCCCAGCCTGCCTGCCTGTTAGCCCGGTCTGGGATTCATCACAGACAGAAAAACAGAAAACAGACAAAGCCCGGAAAGCTCTCACTCCCACATGACATCTACTGCGCTTACAATGAATAGCAAATGTATGGTGAGAATAAAAGTCGAACGAGTGTATGCAAATTGGCTATGTACTACTGTTTATATATTTATGCCATGCTGCCTACCTGCCGTAAACAAGATGTAGATCACATGCTCACACTGAAAACACACACAGCAGTCGTGCACTCCTGAGAGGAGAGGAGAGGAGAGGAGGTGTGGGATGTGGCGCTGCATATCATAAAGCTCTGTCTGCAGGCTATGAAAGCGTGTGCTGCAAAATATATACAGATAGATCCATCTTAACAAGTCATTTAAATAAGCTTGAGTCTTAGAATAGTGTTTTTCTTTAGACAAGTGGAAAGATCTTCCAAAGAGGCGAGATCATTTCACTCGTTTCCGATGCAGTTTCATGCAATTATGTGGAACAAGTTAATGTAAATTCAAATGAAGTAGATATTTGCAGCACCTGTATGTAAGCCAATGACTTGATGCAAGAAAATACTTGAAACAAGCTGATTTGCATCGGACATTATTATATTATCTCACCCCAGTGGTTGACTGTTTTTCTCTCACTTGAATTAAGAAAATAAGGCTCACTACTGGATTAATTGACTTGTTATAATGGGCATTTTTTTTCCAGTTAGGGACATTCCTAACTGCAGGAGACATCTTCAGCATTTCATCAGCAACTTTTTACATCACAAGGAAACAATGACACAATTTCGATCTACTGTGCAGTCACACTCATAGATGAGACAGATATGTATATGTACTGTAGGTAGGTGGGCAGATACATTAATTTACAGATAGATGGACTGTTCCAGCTAGGAAACCAATGCAAAACTGTGCAAGTACATTACTGTCAATCAGTTTTTAAAAACGCCCCCACCCATCATCACATCCACCTCTCCTATATCCTCTTCCTTTATTTGCACTGAAAACGATCTTGTTTAAAACTTTCTACCTCATCTACCTGGTTCTTATTCATCACCTAGCCTTAATCACGTGATCTGTGCAACCGATTTCATATAATTAAGCTCCAGTTGTATACTCTGTGCATATATTTTTGAGATTTTTAAAGAGTAATGAGGGCAAATAGCATGCCAAAACTCAATGAGTGATGAAGGAGGAGGCGCGAGCTTGAGAAGTACCAAAGTCAACCCCGAGCCTGACAGCTTGGCTATTGTTACCGAGAAAATCAATGAACGGCTTGATGGAATACACACCGGCGTGGAAAAGGTGTTGGAGGGGAAGATTGAAGACCTGCACCTGTCACTAGAGGAAAAACCTTAATTGTAAAGTTGACAGTTGGCGCGATTCCCTGATTTAACTGGCAAGTGATAACAAAGCAGCGCTGGAAACTGAAATATTCAACAAGGCAAAGGAGATCCAGGATAATACGGACTTGGAGACCAGGAATCCAAGAGTGAGGATTGCTCAAATAGAAGGGAATATGAAGTTTCAAATCCAAAAAAAAGCTATGTTTGACCCCAATGTCTATAACAATTTCCATCCTGCCGTTCGAAAAGGGGGAAATTGAAGCTAACAGAGTGGTGGAAGCTGCTTTCGGAGGGGATGAGGTGTGTGTCACCGCAGAGGCCGAAACCCTAATCAAGGCCGAATTGGGTTCAGCACGAGAGAAGGTGGCCATGTTACGGCGGAACTAAAGTTAAAGGGAAGATGGGAGATACGGCAGAGTCTTTCTCCGTTCAGCCGAGTCTCATGCGGAGAGGCTGATTGACTTAAATTTCAGAACTGTCCTTGGAGAGATTCAGGCCCGGGAAAGACGATCGTGACGGCCGGCGGCAGAGTGGCCAGGCGAGACCCGAACCGCTCCGCACCGGAGAGGGAAAGGAGAAGAGAAGTTGATTGATCTGTTTCTGCCACTCGCCGTTTCCCTTGTGCACTGGAATATTAATGGGCGGACAGCGTGGGGACCGTGAGCTGAGAACACTTATTTTACTCTCATTTACACCAGACGTTATTTCCTTAAACGAGACTCATTTGGAGGACTGAATTGACCTAGAGGGCCGCATTTACTCTGGAAATAATTCGGAGAAAACATGTCAACGCTCTGAAGCGATCAGGTGGAGTGGGTTTTTGTGTAAAATCAAGACTTTTTGAAGTTATATAAAGGTGGAAGTGTTGGATAAATATGCAGGTGGAAGTACTGGTCTGAAATTTGCACACGTAATCTCACGGTATTTTCATATTTTCATGTTATTTTCATGTTATTTATGTGTGTTTCATGTTACCTCGCCGTGGAGAATCCGTGACACTTGTTCAGTGAGATATATTTATGTTCAGAAGTAATTTACGTTGCCATTCACGTTTGTGGGGGTTTCAATAGTAGAGTAGGCGGCCTTGATGATTATTTGAAAGAAGCAGACGAGCTGCTGATTGATGATGATTGCAAACATGGTTAACCGACATGGAGAATCTTTTATCGAGCTTCTCAGAGATGCAAAACTAGGCTATGTATTGTGAATGGGAGAATCTGTCCACTTAATGATAATTATACTTCTATTTCAGTGAAAGGCAAAGCGGTGGTGGATTATATAATTACACTACAAGAATGCAAACATGTATTTACTTAAGAGTGTTGACACCAAATCAGTCGGTAGAGAATATAGGTTGCATGGATCTTATTGATGAGTGAGCTCAGCAGAGTCAAAGGCTTTGGAAAGTTGCCTAGTGATTTTCTTTATGCACGGCTCCTCTGTACGCTGCTCTCTAGCTGACAGAACAGCTGTTAACTTGTCAACGGTCACAAGAAGAGTTAGATAAATGGCGTGACGGATTTTGTGAGCTATTGCATGACGAAATGAGTAAAAGTACAAGGAGGGTTTTGAAATTTGAAACATAGAAAACCATTTTGGAATAGTGAGTTGCATGAGCTGTGGTATGCAAAGCGCAAATCTGAGCATTGGTTTATACAGTCAGAGGGTGTTCAAGAGAAAATGATGACGAGTGTTGGTTTGATGCATGGTAAGAGAGTTAAAATGATTACCTTACCTTACCTAACGACATCTTGAAATCTCCCAAACTATCCAAAATTTTGCTTGTTTTGTTTAAAATGTGTTTTGAATCCAGCAGATTGCCATCGGTTTGGCTAAAATCTATTATCAGCCCTCTCCTAAAGGCTCAAAAAGACGACCTTTGAACTATAGGAGTATCAGCTTATTGAGCATTTGTTTATAGAATGGACTCAGTGTTACTTAATGAAAGACTAGTGTCATTCCTGGAGAAGAAACATTTATTAGTGGAGGAACAAAATGGATTCCGTAAATGGAGCACATTTATTCAACAGTAAGAAACAGAATGGTAAGCCGTTTTCCTATTACATTAACTTTCAGAAAGCTTTTGATTATGTAAATAGAGATCTTCTTTTACACAGGTTAATTGAAATGAATATAAATGCAAAATTCTATCAAGCAATATGTTGTCTTTCCTGTGTTCCTCCAGCCTGTGTAAGGGGAAACGACTTCTTAATTACTGGTTTCCAACACTCTGGGGAGTAAAGCAGGGGTGTGCTTCATCACCAACTCTATGTCCTGTTTATATGAATGATTTAGCTAATGAAATCAAATCTGTAAAGTGTGGTGTGAGATGTGGAGAGGATATTATTAATATCCTTTTGCATGCTGACAATATTATTTTGCTGGCTGAAACAGGAACATTTACAAAAAATGCTCATCTGTGCAAATGATTGGTGTTGAGATTGACTATAAATGATAAGAAAATCAATTAGTGAATTTTGAATTTTTTTCACCAATTTGGTGAAAAAAGGCTGAAGGTTACAAAATATTATGAATGTCTGGGCTTATATTGAGATAAAAATATGAATTTAATGAAAGGCTTGGCAGCCAGTAGAGGTACAAACACAAACTACAAGCACAAACTAACAAGCCAACATAACAATCAATATCCCAGCAAGCATATGCTACTAATGAACAGCCACAACAACCATGCTATTGGTTGCTATCTCCTCCCGTCACATGACCTGGAGGGTGCCGGGCAGCTGTAGACGAGTGCAACCGGTCTGAAAGTAGACTTGCCTCCAAATCCTCCAAGAGGAGTAGCCAAGGCTTCCAACCCCGCTGCTCCACCTCTGCTACCGACTCAGTTATACCTAAACATTTTCCTTTCATATGCCTCCTCTACTGCGTCCTCCCATGGCGCTGTGAGCTCAATAAAATACACTATCCGCTGTGTCTGACCACAACACCAGGTCTCGCCTTAAAGCAACACTCCACTTAGTTTTAACATGGTTATTTGGCACTAAACCACCATGAAAACCAGAATATAATTTACTTACCAAGATCGGATGCAGCTTACTTCCCATTCATTTGAAAGAGGCAACGAAAATAGACTGAAAACTAACATTTAACACGTTGGTGAACAGATTCAACAACAGATCCTGCTGCTGTGATTTTCAATGGACCTTTGGTCCAACAGAGCAGAGACCAGATCTACTTTTATTTTTAAATACTAATTTTAGTGTAAACAGAGAAAAGAAATGCAAAATGATGAAGGACCCTGGATTCTTTGTTGTCTTAAAAGCGGGATCTGTTGTTGAATCTCAGTGTTAAATGTCAGTTTTCAGGATATTTTTGTTCAAATGAATGGGAAGTAAAAATCCGAACACTGCAAGCTACATCCGATCTTGGTGATTAGTTTACATTCTTGTTTTCATAGCAGTCAAGTGCCGAATAACCCCCATGTTAAAACTAAGTGGAATATTGCTTTAGGTGCTCACTATTTGCTGTGGAATTAACTTTTCCCCCAAATCAACCACCATTTACCAATCTCTGCCCTCCCTTAGCTGGCCTACCATATGCCTGCCCAGAAAATCTTTACTCCTAGTCTTTTCTCCCTCACGGACAAAACCAATTGTTGATGATTTAATTTCTATCATCTTGCTCTCTGCTAGGCTCTACAGCATCTGGTTATGTCACCAGGTGTATCGTCTTTGGGACAGACTAACTTTACATCCTGATGAGATGTAACATGAGGGGTAGGAAGGGTCCTCACCTGCCCAGTGACTTAGAGTTCGGGGAGATGGTAGCACATCATAGGTTGCACCTATAATGAATCTACACTCACCAGCCACTTTATTAGGTACACCTATCTAGTACCGGCTGGTCATCTGTTACTGTTGCCCATTCATCATAAGGGCAAACAACTTGTGTGTTGTGAGATGCCCTTCTGCACACCACTGTTGTACAGAGCTGTGATTGGAGCATCTGTGGCCTTTCTGTTAGCTTGAACCAGTCTGCCCATTCTCCTCTGACCTCTGACCTTTCTCATTAACAAGGTGTTTTCGCTCACTGGATTTTTTTCGGTTTCTCGCACCGTTTTCTGTAAACTCTACAGACTGTAGTGTGAAAACCTCAGGAGGGCAGCAGCTGTTTCTGAGCTGCTGACCCAACAGTCAGACCGCTCAGAGTCTCTTAGATCAGAGATTCTCAACCTTTTTCATATCAAGGACCCTAATTTAGTCCACATTAGGGCCACAGACCCCCATTTGATGAGATTTTGTCTCTCGGACCCACATCTGAGAATATTTTTATTGTCAGATATGATTTTGTCCAGAATTCCTTGACTATCTGTATTGTAGGTAGAGAGATAACAGAGAAACTATGGTCAAACCAGTCATTCTTCTACATTCTCTAATTGTGTTAACTTCTTGTAAATGAAATAATGCTGAAGTTTAACAATTCATCAATTTGCTGGGGACCCCCTGAAACCCCCTCAAGGACCCCTGGTGGTCCCCGGACCCCACGTTGAGAACCACTGTCTTAGATCACACATCTTGCCCATTCTGATGTTTGGTCGAACAAAAAACTAAACCACTTCTCCATGCCTGCATGCTTCATATATGGAGTTGCTGCCACATGATTCTCTGTTTAGAGGAGCAGGCTAATTCACGTTAACAAGCAGAGTGTACCTAATAAAGTGGCAGTGAGTGTAATTCGGTTTGCCTCCATACCCCACAACTCTCTCCAAGTCGAGATAGATAGATATTAAGATATACTATTGAGATGATAGATATAGATATTTGATAGATAGATATATTTGATCGATATTGAACCACAAAATTCTGGTATAGTGACAACACAACTCTCCTCTCCCCCCTCAATCCATCTCCCTCTCTCTCTTCTCTCTCCCCTGTCCTTCCCTCCCTCCTTCCCATCTGTCTCCCTCCCTCCCTCCTTCTCTTCTCTGTGAGGAGATCCAGCAGCATGGCGCCAGCTCCCACGACCTGAGGGAGCGGGGGGAGAGGAGATTGAGCCCCAGCGCTCCTGCTGGCAGGTAAACATATATCCACAACATCCCCCTCCGTCTTCTTCCCTTCCTCCCTCTCTCTCTCTCTGTCTCTCTCTTTCGTCTATTGCCTCAGCTCCCCCTCCCCTGCTGTTTGCAACAGGGCCAATTTGTGGGTCATTGCGGATATCACATTGTGTCATGACGCCAAAACGCTCACATCAAATCGTTCTCACTTTCTGGGGAAACACACACAGGTATATGAGTACACACACACACACACACACACACTATGCAAGAACCTATTTATACATCTCTCTCCTCTCTCCTTTTTTCTGGCTTTGCTGGCGACAGATGGGCCAAGGTCTGTGCATCTTGTGTGGAATTGTGTGTGATTGGTGAAGGACAGAGGGAAGGAGGAAGGGTGGATAGTGAACCACCAAGCAGTGTGTGTGTGTGTGTGTGTGTGTGTGTAGAGGCAGAGTGTAGAGACAGAGTGAGAAGACTGTAGTGCAGCGCTGCCCAGTGAACGGCCCGTGGGACAAATTTGACCCTCCACAACAAAAAAACAAAAAACTGGCCCACCAATAAGTACGATTTTTACTGTCCCATAGCACAAAATGACCATAATATATCTGCAGAGAGTTGATAGTGTTGATCAAGACCAATGACTCAACCATTACTTGGCCAGGAGCTGAGATTTCTGGCTTTCCAAACTCACTTTCTGGCCTGTCCCTACAGAAAAGTCACATGTGAAAACCCACGTGAATTCAAAGCACGTGTGCTTTTTGGACACACGTTTGGTTTTCATATGGAATATGAAATGTATCATTGCACTTCCCATGTGAGAATGACATTTGTGCCTGTGAATTTCCCCTTTGCATGTGAAATTAAGTGTTCACGTGTGAAACAAATATTGTCATATGTAATGGCAAGTGAAAATGTGAAGAAAAATGTTGACATGAAAAACAAAACAAAAAACACTTTTCAACCATAAATTGAAATTTTCACATCTGAAATAAAGCAGGGATACAACGTGAAAGAAAATGTTCACATATGAAAACCAACATGTGTCCAAAAGCACATGTGCTTTGACTTCACGTAGGGTTTTCACATGTGACTTTTTTGTATAAACTTTGGAACAAATGATACATCAGTATTATTGTTTATTATTGAATGAATAAAATTAGTAGAATGAAACATAAGCGACTCTTTTTTACTTGTTACACTATGAAATTAGGATTGTCCAATAGGATTATTTTTGGCATGCAGCCCATGTTAAATTTTGGCTCTCCATACCAAAAAGTACTCCTGCTTGTGTGTGTGTGTGTGTGTGTGTGTGTGTGTGTGTGTGTGTGTGTATCACTATCAGTAGGGTAGAGACTTTTCCCACCCTCTCCGGAGAGGAAGAGGACACGGCTCAACCTGTTCGTCTCTGTCTGGTCTCTGACTCACTTTCCCTGGGTGGCTGTATGGCTGCAGGCGCCTTTTCGGCGATGTAGCAGCACTTCTGAACTGCCAGTACAGGAAGTAAGCATACAACAAGCACAACCCAGTGCTCAAATACTGACTTGACACGGGGCTGCAAGTATAAACAATATGATACAAAACAATATGACAGACAAATCCACCTTTCTACCTTTTTTCCTTGTTCTTATTCCTTCCTACCTCACCCTTCTTTCTTATACATGATTATTTGTTACTCCTTACTGTTGGTTGCTTGAGATGTTGGTGATGTTGGAATTGATGCTTATTCTACAGTTGCTCTTATTCTAAGTCACTCACTGGATACAAGCAGTCAGGTTCATGTTTTTCTAATTTGACTAATTGAAAATGCTTCTGTCTGCTAAAATGAATGAAACTACAACTGCAGAGTTTCTCTCGTGGGACGTTCTATCTGAAACCTTGACCATGTCCTTTTATTTACCTGGTGATCTCTTTCCCTGCTGCTATGATGGCACTGGTTCCCCCAACCTCTGCACCTCCTCCTAGAAGATTTACTGATGTAGACTTTCGATGCATGCTGGTTCCTACTACAGCTGCATTTTTGCCTCATCCCTGTTGCCACCCCGGGTCAAAGGGAAGCAATATAAAGGGACATGAATAACATAAGTTAGCTGCAAATAAGGAAATGGGTTTATTAAAATTAAAAAAAAAACAAGGGAAAAAGGTGACGTCTGACAGACTCTGCTCCTGCAGTGTCTGCTGGCTGAGAGAGAGAGAGAGAGAGAGAGAGAGAGAGAGAGAGAGAGAGAGAGAGAGAGAGAGAGAGAGAGAGAGAGAGAGAGAGAGAGAGAGAGAGAGAGAGAGAGAGAGAGAGAGACTGACAGGTGCCACTCATCAGCAATTAGCTGCTTCACCACCTGGAACACAACCAGACAGACAGACAGACAGCAGCACTCAAAGGGGGCTGGGTCATAACAATCCCTAAGAATTGTTTGGGAAATTCAAGTTTTGCGCTCTATGTCAGCTGTCAAGAGGTATAAGCATTAGTTTTGTGACTAACCGGCTGAGAGACACTAGCGTTCGTCTGCATTGTTGAACTGCACATGTCTGAACTGACTGTAGTGGTATACTTTAGGGGTGAGTTGATGGCCTTGTTGTTTTATATAAAGTTTTCTATACCTCTCTTTCTGTAGAAGAATCACTTCTGTGGTGTGTTTAAGTGGCAATGTATAACTATAACAATCGATCACACAAGGTCTTTAGGTAGTAAAAGTTTGCATGATTTTTAATGATAAATATAAAGAGGAGTTAACGTTATTCCATGTACTTGATGTCTGCAAGGCATGACAGGTAGTGTTACATATACCCTTTTTACACCAAAATTAGCACGTATATGCAGGTTTTTTAAATGCGAGTACACCCGCTAAAAATAGGCGATTGACTCCTTTCCCATTGCCAGTAGACGAGTTTGCCTTTCTGTTTTTTTTCTGGTGTGTCACGTTCGACGTCACGAACGCGCCGGGGAAACAGGGTTAGCAAACAGTAGAAAGCAGCTGGTCCAGCCTCGATCAGACCCTCCGTACCTTCATCTGCTCCCGGACCCCGCGTAGCCTCTGCTCTCGCTTCGCCTTCGGTGTCCCGTTCTATTTCGCAATTTTCCTCCACAGCCGAAGAACATGAAGACGACGAGAACGCAGCTGAAGAACTAGTCGCTAAAGAACTAGAGAGACCTAACAGGGTTGGCTAGTGCAGAGTTGCCACATATATTTTGGCAAAGCTCGTAGACTGGCCAATCCACACGGCCCATTCCACTTCTGTTCTTCTGGTCGTTAATGGCAAGATATTTTTTCTTCAGCGCCTTTAATTTGTTTATTACTTGCCTTGGGCTGCGAGCAATGCCTCTCTCACTCAGCATTTTCGATATATTGTTGTATATCACAGTGCCAGCAACCTGTCTCCTTATTCCCTCTTCCCCTCGAATCAGGAGAAGCTCTCTCACCTCGCACGATACGAAGAACAAAATCGCCGTTGCACGTTGTTCCCAAACAATAAATAATGTTCCTGCCTGGCTATTTATGCGCCAACATCCGGAACTTCAGCATCGCGCCGGAAAAGGGGCGAAAATGTTTCTATCACTGCCAATCGGAGCTGGAGCCGATAAATACCCGTGACTACTGCAGAGTCATTTGACCCGGGAATGAATGCCGATTGTACCCTTTCACACTGAAGACAAAAGCCAGATGTTAGTGGGTGTTAGTGGGTTTTTTGTCCAGTGTGAACGGGGCTATATGTAGATTGGCCACTTTGTCTTCCCGACCCTGTAGTTGAAGTTGAGGGAGTGTGAAAGTGTTTTGGATTTTGTAGTGCAAGCACATTTGACTGACGATCTGATGATGTAGGAACTTGAATATAATGTTTTCTTTGTTTTCAGTTTCTTCAATTGCTAAGTATGGTCACTGGTCAAAAACAGATTTGAGCTGCAAGACTGTAAACTAACGCCTGGAAACTTCTTTCTATCCTTTGTTGTCTCAAGAAAATGTGCCACTAAAATATTAGAGTTTTCTGTATCCATGACGGTTGTAGATAATTCAAAAGTATTACATTACTTGCCAAGACACTCATAGATGACGAGCATGTAAGTAGCACTAAAATATTAAGCTAATAATGTCATTAATTTACAAAAGTGGGTTTTACTTTCATGTCAGCAATCATTTTGTCAGACTAGGTGTTACATTTTTCGTACAGTGGGTATCTCTCACATCGCATCACACTCATGGAGGTGTTCCTCTCCACATACTGTAGGTCAACCGCAAATATTGCACATAACAGATGGCAGAGCCAAGTCAAGTCAAATTTAAGTGCTTTTAACGAATATGTTCATCATAAATTGCTTTATAAAGAACCAAGGATGCACATACAGACAAAAACAAGGGATAAACAACAAAAAAAGCACAATCACAACCAAGAATTAACATACCATAAATATGCAGAGGTGATAAATGTCAAAAAGCACAGGAACCTTTTTCTATACGGATTTTGAACTTTTGGTGTGTTCAGTCACCACTTTACCACAGAGAACATAAATGTGTGTGTGTGTGTGTGTGTTATTCCTGTCTATTCAAGTCAAGTACATGTTTTAAGGTGTTTTTTTTGACACAGGTTCATCATTACCGCTCCCTCTGGAACCCCTCAACATGGATAATTTCAGATGTACGTCTTGATATGCATCAAGAGGAAATTGCTGTGGTAGTGGAACAACAACAACAGCGGAGAGTGTATTTGATTTGATTTATTCATCGTAAAGCTTGGAACCAAATCAGCAGAGGAGACTGTAAAAGACCATTTGTTCATTAATTCATAGTACATGTCGTATCCTGAATCCTATTTATGTCGTTGCTTGGATGGAACCGCCACATTTTTTCCCTTCCAAGCCTTGGAACAATTGCACGGGTTTAGAGCCAAGCAATCTGTTGGTGTTCCTCAGTTATGGATGGCCGCTTAACGACGCTCCTCCTGCAACCGAAACAACTTTTTAATCAGGTTAACGTCGGCGCCGAATCGTCTTTTCTTTTGCTACGCTGTTGTTCTCCCTCTTCTCCTCTCTCCCCATTCCTCTCTACCAAACACACACACACACACACACACACACACACACACACACACCACCCCTCCGCTCCTTTTTTTTTTTGGTATATTACCCAGGCCCGCTGGAAAAGGCTCAATTGTTTTAGCCGAAGACAGGGCCCATAAAGTGCCATTAAAGATGTATCGCCGCGGCAGCTAATGTTTTCTTATCCGTCGTCGAAGCACCTCCAGGACTGGGAGAATAACGGATTCTTTTCCGGGCCATTTGCGGTCCTCCCCCTAACCTCTCCTCCTCTGCTCCCCGTCTGCCGCCTCCTCCTCCTCCTCCTCCTCCTCCTCCTCGGCCTTTTGCTCCTGCTTTTCCCCGAGAGGTCACAGCCCATCAGCTCTCCGCAGCACTGACGATTTATTTTGAGAATCCACAAACCCAACACCGCCCATTTCAACAGGTGGCGGCCATTTTTTATCATTTAAGTTTGTTTTGTTTTTTTCGCTCCAAAACACGATTCCTTGTTCTTCTGTGTGTGTGATGCTGCCCGACTTCTGTTACTAGGGTTTACGAGTCCTGAAGTGAAATCTTTTCTTGTTGTGGAGAGAGAGAGAGAGGGGAACATAAAGACAGATAGACTTTCTCTCTCTTTCTAGACTAGCAAGAAAGAGAGAGAAAGAGCGACAACTCCAGAGAGAGATGGTGAGACAGAGAGAGAGAAGAAGAGAACAGACAGTGAGAGAAGGAAGGAGGACGGTTCCGGTTCTGTAACTCTTCTCCGGGCATCTCTTCTTCTTCATCTCTTCTTTTTTTCAGTCCCTGACTCGACCGCGGCTGCAGAGAACGGGAGATATTCCTGACTGTACGGTGTTTCATCTCCGGGACACAGATGACAGATGCGGCGAATCATCCCTCATCCTGTGTCGTCCGCTTCAATGAGGCCTGCAGTCTGTGGGCCGCACACTTCATCCTCCACTATATTTAACAGCTCAAAACTAAATCAGGGATTGAAGCGAGAGAGAGTGCAGCTGCCGAAGTTCTCTGCTCACCTCCAGTGTGTTGTAACGAATCCACAGTACAGGGGCCTTAAAGGTAAAGATGCAAACATGTACAGTATGTTTTTTTAGAACAGTTTGAGTAGTTTTTGATTTTCATTTCATTTCAGTATCGTGCAATCTAGGGCTACATTCACACAGCAGCTTAAAGTGCCCCAGATCTGATGTTTTCTTATTCATGTCAACAGCAAAAAGCAGCATGAAGTCGCATTTTTTTTTCAATTCTGATCTGAACCACGAGGATATGTGCTACAAAATCAGATCCTGAGGCATGCGACCTACATGCGACTTGTATTTGAACGCTCAAATGGGAATTTGTCAGCGTTGCCATGACAATTAAGTAAATCTTACATCACTCAACTGAGACAACGGTCATAAGTTTGGGAGCCAGCATTTGCATGGAGGACGAGACGCAACAATGGAAAGAAAGAGGGTAGACGCCTCAATTCAGTGAAAACTGGGAGGAACATACTGTAACTGAGAAGCGGAGGTACAAAAACAGATTTGACATCTTGTTATTGTTACTCTGTGCATGCATGTCTTTTCCACATGTCAGTTTATATCGGTATCAGATATGAGTTACTTCCTAGAGTAGATATGGACAGTCATCCAAAAAAAATCTGTTATGAGCAGCAATTCAGAACTGAGCCACCACTGGTGTGCAGTACACATCCATACATCATGCTGCAGTTTGTGTGTGTAACATACTGTACACACTCCTAAACAAACTCAGGTGTGACAAAAAATCTGTTGTTTTTCCCATGCTTTACTGATAAAGTGTGCCAAATAGAATCTACCTTTTCTGAAACATGCCTCATTTCTTTCATAATTATCTGATCAAAAGAAATGAGCAGAAATAGAAGTAATTTAGCTCTAAAACACAATTCTCAGCTCATCATAAAACCATAGTACTACAACACTGTTAGTGCTTATGTGTCTCATTTGGGACTCTTTTTCACCTTCATTTAAATGGGGAAGTTTTGCTGAATGTGCATGTTCTTTTCAGCACCGCCCCGCTCCACAATCACACAGTTACACACATTCACACCCAGGAGCTGCTGCTGTTGGCCGCTGAGCAGCTACACCAGAGCAGGTTCGGTGCCTTGCTCAACGGCACCTGAGTGGTAGCAAGTTAAATGAAGATGTAGCCAGCAGTGAAGGCCCAACCTGATCTCACACAATACATGAAACCAAACTACGTGAAGGAGGCACACCTATAAACGGGAAGTATAGCAAAGTGGAAAGTAAGTGTTGTGGTCGGGGGGGTGGATGGACGGATGAGTTTGCCTTCGATGCCGACAACTGGAGTTCAAATCCCAGCGTTTACGAAGGACTTTTCCACCTTACTCTCTGACTTAACTTAACCACGACCAAAGCCTTTCCCTAACATCACATCACATTATGTCATTTAGCAGACGCTTTTGTCCAAAGCGACTCACAATAACCTCAACCATGTTGTTTTAGTTAGGGTTAGGGTTTAACCATTAATAACCTTAACCCAAACCTTAACCAAAGTTGTTCTACTTGCCTAAACTTAACCGTTAGCCAACCTTTAGCTGAAAATGCCGTGTCCAATTCATGTTATCTTGTTGGTGTATTGATATTCCAGTCCTTCTACTTTGTTGTCGGGCTCATATGTATTTGAAAACGCGGAGGGTGGCGGAGGATCTGTATTTTGAAATGATAACAATTAGTGAGATATATGTGCAGAGACATTTAGCTGCATTTTCTATTCTCCTATTCTTATATTTTTCTTGATACTTATTTTTCCTAAGTGTTATGTTTATGCTGTGGATTGTGTATTCCTGGTAGTAATCCGTGCTGAGCGGGGGAAGCTGGTACGTTGATTTTTCTTTGACAGTGACTTTTTGATCATGCATTTTTCATATTGATTGAATAATGAATTGAACTGTATGCATATATGTATTTAAGTGTCACTTCCGCCTTGAGTCGTTTGTGCTCTATAGCTGCCCATTTAATTAAAAGACAAAAGGACGTTATGAGTGCTGGCTTTTCTTTCTTCAATTCATGTTATCGTCATCGAATCCAAGTTGCGGTTGAGGAACGTAATTTCCACATAATTCGTGTCCACAGTTTCTGTCACAGGGGCTCGAACTTGAGCTTCCAGTTGAAGGACGTCTCTGTAATCTCCACACCGCAGTGTTGTGTTTGAATACTATAAAAAAGTAGTACTGTTGTAAGTACTATCGGTCCTACAGAATGGTATGGCTCTTGAATGCGGGGAGGTGAGGGGGGGCCTCGTAATTAGAGAGTGTGTCCTAAAACAGAAAGATCACAGGCTCAATCCCTACAGTTAAACTCTGGATAACAGCATCGGCTAAAGGCCTAAATGTAATATAAATGTTTTTGTTATTGCAAATAGCCAAATGAAAGAGATGGAAAAAGTATTCATCAGTATGCGTCTGGGTGTATCCTCCCCTGGAGAATGTTTTTTTCTTTTTCCATGGGAGTTCAATTTGGTGGCCTCCAGCACATTGTAATGGCTTTATTCTCCACCAGATTGAAGCTAAATTATAAAGGCTTGGTGAAGGCGCTGAACAAAAGCCTGACAAGATGCTGAGATCTGGGCCAATCAACACCGCGATCCAGCCACTCCGAGTGATATCTGATGTGTGACGACTCCGTAAGCCCACTGAGAATTTTATCACCCTAGGATAGAAGTGTAGTTTGCACAGAGAGGAGCAACCGAAGTCTCTCTGGAGGCTTTGTTCTGTGTCACGTCTGTCCTCCCCCTGTCTATCTGATGTTCTGTTATATTCCCCATATACTGCTGCGCTCGCTTTTCACTACCCCTTCTGTTCTCTCGTTCTGTCGCCTCCTTTCTTCACCTTCTCTTTCTTCTCCTCTCTCCTTCCCTTGTCCCCATCTCCTTCCCTTGTGTTCTTCTCTTCTCTGCCCTATTGATGTTTTATCTGACAAGGTATCACATATGCGCTTTTTTTTCCCCCCCTTACCCTGTGCGTTTCACTTCTGCTCCCGACACATGTGGCTCTGTATCTGCAAGAATCTGACCTATTTTTTTTAGAATGCATGACTTATAATTTCCATATAATAAATAGAGAAATTCTACTGAGTTTCCTTTTGAAACATTTCCACACGGGCTGCCACCTCTGTCACCTTTTTTTTTTTTCTTCTCTCCATCAGTTCGCGTCCCTTTCAGCGTCTGATATATGCGCTCTGATAAAATATGCCCGCATCAGAATTTCCATCACTCTCCAATCCCAGGAAGGCGAGTCGCCGCACTGTACATCAGATTTCAGATAACATACAGGGAGGGGAAGGGAAGCGAGCCCACATGTATATCAGTCCTTATAGATATCCGAGAACCTGGTGTTCCGCAATCTTGACAGAGATGAGACGAGGCGCGGTTTGGGTTTAATGGGTCAGCCGCCGTCTGTACAAACAAGCAAATAGACAAACAAGCGCCGAGGACGGGATGAAGGAGGGGAGAGATGAAAGCGCGGGGTGGGTGAGTGGAGGGGGGGAGTCAAGAGAGAGGGGTCGAGGGGCGGTGAGGCCGCGGGACGGGAGATGATGAACCACTACAAAGGCAAAGAGAAATCAAAATGGAAATGAGGTGCCGCCAAAGAGCACTCCGGTCTCCCACTAGACGAGTTTGAAAGCTGAGGCAAGGGGAGAGCGAGGGAAGAGGGAAAGACAGAGAGGGAGGCTGAGTGTGAGGATGGGAATTTAGACTTCATTCAATGCCATTTATTTTATGGTTATGTAACCGATTTGAACCGAAAAAACATGAAGACAAAAACGGTCATAATTGAGAGACGTTCTGTTGTGGCTGCAAAACAAACTCCTGTACAACCCAAGTGACAGTTTGACGGCTTTATTTTTTAGCATCTAGATGTGCGGATGTGGCTTAGACACCGTAGGGTTTTCATTAGGTCCTTGTCGAACTGCCATGTCTGAAACACCTGTGGTTTTAACCTTTATACACCAACTGATGACCTGTACGTTTCTGAAACTACTGCTGATAGTTTTCAACCTGCAGTTACATTGGAGGATTGTTTTTTTTCCATTTCACATTTCTCTACGATTCAAGTTGCTCCTGTAAGTTTTCAGTTCCCTAGTTTCCTGTAAGTAAATAAAGTAAGTTGTGTCTTTTTACAACATTAGACTTTTTGATTTCGGTTTTGCATATTGCTGAGTGGATGCCTTCTCACAGCTGGCAAGCAGGTAAGTAGCACAAAAGCTAGTTTTCATGTGTTTATAGGTTAGTTTAATAAACATAACATTTGTGACTTCTATGAGCCATGGAAATGTAATGCTTTCTTCTGGCAAGTGTGTATGTAGATTAAATATTATTGTCTAGTGCAATAAACTGGTTGTTTAATCATTCCCATCCATTTTAAACGTACTTTTGGACATTTAGCTGATATTCAGGGAGGCTTTCATTCCTGGTAGGGGTTCAGCATCTTGCACAACAGGACACACGGCCACTGATGTGCATATTGTTTGTTGTCAGAATCAAACCTGTGACATTTTGGTTGCAGGATGCTCTCTCTAACCACCAGGCCACCCTGCATAATGCTAATGCTAACACCTAATTTACTGTTGAGATGATAGGATAGAATTTCTCCCCTATCCCTAGTACACCGATCTAGAGCTCACTGTACAGTATAAATGTTTGGGGAACATAATAAAAAAGAAATGCAAAAGAGGGAGAGTGAGTAAGACAGACAGACAGAGAGACTCTCCTTTGAAGACTGAATGAGAAAGCAACACAAAGCGGGAGAGGAGAGAGAAGACACGTGAGGAAATGTGTGAAAGTCACATTCTTGTTGAAATTGCTGAGCCATGGAAATTTAAAGCTTTGCTCCGGCAACTCTGTAAGTGGAATAAATTCAGTTTAACTGACTAGGAGTTCTACCCTCAACTTGTATATCACCTGGTAATGAACTAGCTGCATTCTTAATCATTCCTGGATTTAGTACCGTGCGATAAAGCCCCTCAAGAAAGGCGTGGAGAGACGTACATAAAACACATTAAGAGTACATTTCCATAAGGCGACATATCCATTTTTGGAAGAAAAACTATTACCTGAAGTTCAATATTAAAGATGTTCTTGGCAGCTTTGCACATTGGAAGCTCCAAATGGCAGCTATGGGTAAACGTTTTAACTTCAATACCCAGAAATCCTGTAAGGTGACATCAGTAAACTCATGTTTACCAACCGGCCGGTCTGTGCTGCTTTATACCAAAGGAAACCAAAGAGACGAAAGAGGAAAAGATCTAACGTTGGTGAGTCCAGGAGACAGTTTGTATTTCATGCTTAAGTTTGATCTAACAAACAAGCAAACCATCTGAATCTGTAGCGTCTGAATTAGTGGGGATGGGACGTTTTACTCTGTTGCATTCCCACTTTGTAATTTAGGCAGATAAAAATGGTGTATTTTATATAAAGATCTTGCCAAATGCAGCTTTAAAAAGTCACACTGACATTAAAAATGACTCTTTCACCTTTTTCTATCATGCCATACAGCTATTTGACAATTTATGCCCAAAAAATGGCACGGATGGCGGGAATGTGTTGCTGTTCCCGCAATTCACTCTCATGGTGTTTTTTTTCCCTCTTTTCGTGACCAGAAGGATAGTTCCGCTTCATCCTCTCATCGAAGTTGTAAACATTGACACACGCTTTGACACGAGGGGGAGGCGGGGCCCTTGCGTAATTTGCGGGGCCCTAAGCAGGCGCTTAGTTCGATCACTTCACGTACATAAAAATTCAAAATAAAATTCTAATAAAACTGTGCTTCCCTCCCCAACTGATATCCCATTGGTTTACACTTATCTCTGCCCGCGTTATGTCCCACCTCCAACATCACAAACGCATCACATTGAGAAAGCAAGACACTCTCAAAATGCGGTTTCATCGTGACTTTAAATTGTTTGCATTTTCTCAGTCAAGCACTGAGCAAAAAAAAAAGTTTTACCATTTGTTTTAATTTGTGTGCCATCGATTCGACGTTTCCACTGTTGGAGCAAAGCTTTTCAAATGCAAAAGACGGAGAGTCATACAACAAAGGGTGAGAGACCGTGGGGAAGACGGAGAGAACGAGAAAGCAAGAGCGAGTGAGACGGCATGCGATGAAATGAGATTGAGAAGAGGGGAAGAGGAGGAAATATGATGAGGAGGAGGAGAGAAGGGAACCAGATACAGCGAGAGAGAGAGAGAGAGAGAGATCCAAATAACAGCCGAAAGACGTGTAAATTAAGGCAAGAGGGAGGGAGGAGAGGGGGGATAATGAGTGATAAATGTGTAGAGAAATAGGACGGAGGGGTTAGCAGCAAAGCACCGAGGAATGAAACTAAAAGAAACAAAGCAGGAAATGAGGAAGGAGGGAGTGAGAAAGAAAGTGTGTAGAAGAGAGAGAGAGAGAGAGGAAATGAGACAGTGATGGAGATAGACAGGAGGTCGGGCTGTTGGGAGACGCTGAGGCAGGATGTCAATATGATGTCTTCATCTTTCTGTTAGCATCATGTCAAGCGTATGGCAGATGACCAGGACAGGCGGGGGGGCAGGTGTGAGACCTCAGGTAGGGGGTATCACCCTCCCTCCTCCCCCTCCTTCTCTCTTTTAATACTCTCTTGTTCTTTTCACCTTCTCCACCCTGTTGTACCTGCTTCTTTCTTCCCTCTATCTTTTATGCTTTCTCTAAACTTCGATTTCTCTTATCCTCCCATAATCCTCGTTGCACGCAAATGACGTCACATGAACATAATGTCTTCGTCTAATTAGTTATGGACTGCGGCAAAATAGTCTATTGTATACAGCAAAAATGTGTATGATCATAAGACATCACATACTCTAGCACTTTAAAATAAAAACATTGCAATATAAGCAGTGCTGCTGTGTAATATGGTATAAAACTATGTTTGCTAATGGTTTAGTTGCTAACTTTTTAGCTAGTAAGTCAAGTAGTCTAATGTTACTGTATTCTCCATAGGGAGCCGGAGCAGAAGTGTAGGCCGAAGCCTTCCCATGGTTGACGAGCGGCTAACTGGCAACACAATTTTCCATCGACTGCAAAAGTTTGACTTCTGAAACTAAATAAAGCAACGAACAGTGTTGAGATTCACCTCAGCGTATCAAGCTTTTAGATGATTTGCAAATTTCTGTCATTTTAGGGCGTAAACTCACAGAAAAAACTTTGTAACGATGGAGAACTACAATGTAGAATGAACCAACTGTTGACAGCAGCTGATCCTCCTACGGAGCAGACTGTCGCTCATGGCAGGTTTTCACCTGTTGAGATGCAGTTTGGGACTTCGCTGAAGAGTTCAGGCTCACGATGGTAGCCGCCGACATTTTTTCACTGTAGCCTGTGAAGCGGTAGCTAGCTAGCTAGCTGCTGTAGCGTGTTCCCTTTGCAGGAGATGGAACATTCCAACTTGCCTGGATAGGCTAAAAGCCTGCTGGGTAGTATAGGTTGGCAGCTAATTTTGTCGTTCATGTAAATCAGTGTTTCTCAACGTGGGGTCCGGGGACCACCAGGGGTCCTTGAGGGGGTTCCAGAGGGTCCCCAGCAAATTGATGAATTATTAAACTTCACCATCATTTCATTTACAAGAAGTTAACACAATTAGAGAATGTGGAAGAATGACTATTTTTTTTAATCATATTTTCACTGTTATCTCTCTACCTACATGGGATTCTGGACAAAATCATATATGACAATACAAATATTCTCAGATTTGGGTCCAAGAGACAAAATCTCATCAAATGGGGGTCTGTGGCCCTAATGTGGACTAAATTAGGGGTCCTTGATATGAAAAAGGTTGAGAATCACTGATGTAAATAATACAGAATGGATCTTTTGTGAAATTAAGCCAAGTGAGTGTTGATGCAACATATTTTAAAATCAAAACCATATGCTTTTTAGATTGCTTATATGAAGTAACCTCCCATATACTGACATTTGGTAAAGTCAACCCAAGCGATGACAAAAGTTTCGTCAACTTCGGCTCCCGATAGAAGAGATGAGCTGAGCAACCAGGGAGCCGGAGAGGTGAGACTGCATTTAAATAAACTGTTAATTAATTATTGGGTCTATCATCGGCACAACTGCACCATGGTACTTCACACAATCTCTACTTGTCTTACTCGTCTCCCTCCACATCGTTTACTATGTTCTCTCTCTCTCTCTTTGTCTCTCTCTCTCTCTTTCTCCTATATTGCCTTTTCTTCCTCCCTATCATCCTCACCCCTAGTACTTCTCTCCCCCTACCGATGTGGGTGCAACGTTTCCCAACTTCAAGAAATATTCCACTTTGATGGAGTATTTCTATTTTGAGGGCTCATGAATAAGAGTTATAGGTGTTCTAGGAGTTCATGAATGGTCAGCCACCACAACTGGACACTCTGGGCACCCGTAGCCCCAAGCATCCCTTCTTTTACTTTGATTTTGAAAGCGTACTCTATAATTCGTACCTTTAACACACCTTCAAACAGGGTAAAGTAGGATCCAAGTAATGTTATTTTAATCTGTGCCCAGGAACATTCAAGAACTAACTTTGCCTGCTTGCAGTTACTGATATTGAGAGAAGTGGGGAAAAAGCCTTAATGCTGGTGGTGACAGCGGATCCCCAGGGCAGCAAATGATGGAGAGTGACTGCCCCCGAACTTCTATGGAGGTGTGTGTGCTTGAGTGAAAATATGTGAACCGTCACTTTAAGCCCATGAACCCTGCAGTCGTTTTTGTATCTGTGTGTGTGTGTGTGTAGCATACACTTCTCTTCTTCTCTCCACATGCCAAAGACAACACCTGAGGGTTAGAAAGAGGATGGACGGAGGACGGGAGGGGAGGGGAGGTGGGGGGTTGAGGGGTTGAAAGCTCATTAACCAAAGACTCTAATGAGGCAGTGTGTGCTTGCTTGCGCCTATTATCTCTCAACTCATTAGCCACTGGGGCAGGGAGATGCCCATCCCAACGTATAGCAGAGTGTTTTCAATAATGGACCGAGCCAACCGGGTTCATCCCAGGTTGCTCCGACAGCGTGATATCAAAGTGCCGAGCACGTAGAAGATGTGAGGGTACAGAACGCATGCAAAGTGGGCGAAGGTGGTAATATCAGAGTCATTTCATTCTCTAAGTGCTATGAATGTACCAGGAATTTGTCTTGATGGCATTGCCACAAAGACATAATGACAACTAGTGATGTAAGAACATACTGGCCGTCTCCAAACTGTAAGGTCACAGGTTTGATTCCCTTCAGCAGCCAATGTGTGTCCAGCGACGGCCATGTGTCCCGGCAAAGTGTCCTTAAGCAAGACACTAAACCCTTACCTGATCATTCAAAAAAGTCATGGAAATTGCTGTCGACAAGAGTGCCAGCTAAATGCATAAAAGGTAATTGTACATCGACAATAGGACATCGAGTTCAGTGCAAGTTCAAGAGGACAGTGTAGGACATTAAAGCTGCACTAGGCAGGATGTTTATATAAGAATACACCTGTTTTAGCCTAAATCCATGTTTTTCAGCATCCCATCCCCCCTAATGAAAATAATGACTATGATCACATGGTAAAATTATGAATCAATCAAAATGGTATTCAGTTACATATCAATAACAAAATAATGCTTTCTGACTGCCTTGCTTCATTCCTTTTAAATAACCGATGATCAACCTTATTTTACCATGTTGTTGTCCCTGATCACTCTCTGCACTGTACTGATATCAAATTATAAAGGAATCCTGACTTTTAAACATCAACCAGGGACAACGGTAGAGAAGTGGGTTTGTGACTGGAAGGTCACTGGTTCAAATCCCTGGACCAGTGAGAAAAATGTGGGTGAATGAGTTCCACTTCACACTCCCACAGCAGCCACCATCATGGTGCCCTTGAGCAAGGCATTTAAACCCCAACTGCTGCAATGGAGTTAAGTGGCTCAAAATAAAAGACCATGATCCTACAGTTTTGAATACAGTAAGATTAGAGTATTGTGTACAGTAAATCACTGCTGTTGAATGAAAACCTTGTATCTCCAAAATGTCCGTTTAAGGAACAAAGAAAAAAGCCTCGTTTTAAGCCAGATGGCCGTGCATTTTGAGTTTATCCAATGCATTTTGAAAGGCTTTCATAAGCCCAAGGGTCGTAGAGTTTGTCTCAACTCATAGAGGAGGAGTTAATCCTTTAAATGAAGTTAAAACATGAAAATCACCAAAAATTGAGTCATGAGGTTTTCACGTGACGGCAGCAAAATATTTGAATATAATAATAATAATAATAATAATAAACTTTATTTGTATAGCACCTTTCATACAAGAAATGCAGCTCAAAGTGCTTTACAACAGAGAAATTACATGCACCGAGTGCTTCACATAAAACTTGATAATGATAGTGAGAATAAGATAAAGAGGAGAATAGAATACATAAAATGCATCTTCACATGAAAATAGACATAGAATGAGCATAACATAAGATGGAAAATAAAACCCACTGAATAACAATACTAAAAATATGAGGAATGCATAACATAAGATGGAAAATAAAATCCACTGTAAAATAATAATAAAAATAAAGTTAAAAGTACATAGGATGCATAAAATCAAGTAAAATACACATTTTAAAAGAAGTGCAGCAGAGCATAAGTGCGAAATATGAAGCAGGGAGCTTCTGAAAAACGTGTATTCAGTGAACCTTCCCTAGATAAATACCCAGCAAGCATTTGATGAATGGCTACATGCAGGAGGAGGCCGAGTTCAACCTCAGCCCAAACGAGCACAACATTTTCACAATATGGTGTCATGACACGGTAAAAAAATCGTTTTAAAACTGCTTTGAAATCTGTTTTGAAGTGATATCAGAGAGATGTTTAGGTCCTGATTCCACTAAACGATGCAGGTAGCAGCGACGGAGCCGACGACTACAAACGTCGCCTCAACTTTCATTTTGCTGCTGTATTGACACTGGCTTTCAACGCTGACGCAGGATCAGCATCTATTCAACATCAAAATGTTTGCTGGGTGAAGTTTTAGAAATCCAAAAAGCAACACGTCTTATGTATACACACCATGAACTAGGTGTCAGGCTGCTTTGTTTCCAACAGTCTATACACTGTACAAAGAACACTGTTAGATCCCCCGTCACATATGTGTGAAAACCATCGTCAGCTGCTGCGTGTTAACCCAGCAGGGAGCGGCGGAGATAAGAGGTCTCGGTGAAGAGGGGCCTGTCAGCTCCATGTTTGCCGTAAGCCGGTGTTTGGGAGCCTGGCAGCGACCCGGGGCGGTGCTGGGAATGATGGGAATGATGGGCTTTTTTTCATCTCCACAAAGCCCCGGGCGCCGGCGGTAATTCTATGATGTTGGTATGTACAGGCTGTGGACAGTCGTGACATCACACTGCTGTATTTGCTCAAAGGCTGGCGGTTTGTGTTTATGCAAAGTATATACTGTGTGTGTGTGTGTGTGAGAGAGCACGAGTGTGTTTGTGTGTGTGTAAGAGAGAGAGAGGATTAGTGTGCATGCATATGGCACGTGTGTATTTAAATGTGTGTACGTCTACGCATGCACATGTGTGTGTTTAAATATGTGTGCAATACCTCTGTGATGTTAGTATGTGTAGGCTATTTATGTGTCGTGTACCTTATGTCCTGTGTGTGCACTGTGAGGGTGTGTTTGCATGGTGTGTGTGTGTGCACGGTGTGTGTGTGTCTGTGTGTGGGAGCTTATGTGTGATACATAAGCTCACACACATACATGCATTTGTTTTTTAAGTGTGTGTGCATGCATATGTGTGTGTGTGTCTGCATGTGTGATTTTGTGCACGTGCATGCATGTCCATGTGTAAGTATGCGTGTGTTTGAGCATAGCTGTATGAATGCATGTGTGTTTTTAAGTGTTTGTGTGTGTGAGAGTGTGTGAGAGAACGTACATCCGTATACGTGTGTGTGTGTGTGTGTGTGTGTGTGTGTGTGTGTGTGTGTGCATGGTTGCATGATTTTTCACGTATGTGTATGTGAGCATATTTGTATGACTGCATGTGTGTTTTTAAGTGTTTGTGTCTGTGTGTGAGAGTGTGTGTGTGAGAATGTACATCCATATATGTGTGTGTGCATGAGATTTTTCGCACATGTGTATGCGTGTGTGACCATATTTGTATGAACGCATGTGTTTTTAAGTGTTTGTGTGTGAAAGTGTGTGTAGGAGAGAACGTACATCCATATGTGTGTGTGTGTGTGTGTGTGTGTGTGCGCACGTGAGACTTTCGCGTGTGTGAGTGTTTGTGAAACGGCGACTGCTCCGCCTCTGTAAGCCGTTGGTGCCATAAGTTACATCCTGCTGTATATGCGCTGATGTGATCTCACACCTCCCGTGGCACTACGCTACACACACACACACACACACACACACAGCAGAGACACGGGAGCTATCTACTGTACCAGTGCTAATATTAGCGTGGCGGCGGAGCGATACCAAAGCCCCGGAGGAAGCGTTCCTCCTCGCTCTCTCCCAGCGTCTCCCGCAGAACGGCGGGGAGGACGCGCACGCATTTGCATATAGATACTAATAATCTGATTCTCCTCTGGCTGCTATTGTGTTCCCTTTTATAAAAGTGGTTATAAAAGCCGAGCGAGCGTCTATCCCAACAATCCCCTGGGCCAGGTTTAGGCTTCTCTTGATTCTAATAGACCCACTTGAACCTGCTGTTTTTTTGTGTTTATGTTTTTTTTGTCCTCTCAGGAAACAGATCGTAGATGGGAGCTCTCTGTGATATTATGGCGATATAGAGAGAGAGTTGACGGAGAGAGGCGGTTACCACGGTGATAAAGACACACTGTTTGATTGACTGTTTGGTTTACAAGCTTTTGTATTAGCGAAGTCGTATTTTAGCCTGTTGGCGAATTACAAAGACTCCAAACCTGCAGAGGCTAAATTATTCAACAACAAGCCTTTCCAGATACCACTTAGCAGAAACACTGCACAACGGCCTTTGTGGAGAAGAAGTTGCAGTGTGTGTCTTGCTTTAGGCTGGGACATCTGCTTTAGAATACTGATGAGTGTGTGTGTGTGTGTGTGTGTGTCATGCGTCCATCCTGTGTGTCCTCATGTGATCGAACAGCAGACAGGAGAGTTTATGCTGTACGTTCCTGTGACTGTGGTGTGATCATGAGACGCTGCTTTGTCTTCCAGTGCATTTTTTAAACTATTTATTATTATTATTATTATACATATAGGTATATATATATGTGTGTATATACAGTATATATACTTATTTTGGTGCAGTTTTTACCTGGCTATGTGCTGAAATGTCATTTCATCTAAACGTTTTGACAATTTAGTATGTGACTATTATTTTTTTGTGTATTTATCATGATGTGTACCTTTTTAAACTAAACACTACTGTGATACTCATGTATTTTAGATGACTTGTGAGCTGCCATGTGAGTACTTAATAAATTTAAACTTAAAACTAAAGTGTGCCAGTAGTGCCCATTATCTATCTATCTATCTATCTACCTATCTATCTATCTATCTATCTATCTATCTCCACCTCTGCATCTCTCAGCTTTCCAACTGTTTGTCACAAATTAAAAAAATTCCAATGCTAGCAGACTTCCCACTCTTAAAATATAATTGGTCAGTTCTGTAAGTAACCACTAACAGTGCTAATTAAATAAATTGTAATGGCTGCAAATGTAATGATAATTTCAGTATGCTTTTCATTTCGGATGGCTTTGCTGGTTTTAATTTCAGTTGCATTGTGGGAGGAATGAACCGATGCTGGTGTGAATGACAGTATGAAGTGATGTGTTATGGTATCCGTTGGCAACCAGACTGTAGAGAGGGATGTGCTTTGAAGTGGGTGGCTATAGTAACAAGCTGGATGGAGATATCAAAAAGTGACACATCAAAGAAAAATGCACACACAATTGCAAGTTATCACAACACACACACACGCACACACACCTACACACATACACACACACAAACTCAAACTCCTGGTGATGCAAACACACACACACACATACACGCACACATACACACACACAAACTCAAACTCTTGGTGATGCAAACACACACACACACACACACACACACAAACTCCTCCTGGTGACGTAAACACACACGCACACGTACACACACACACAAACTCCTCCTGGTGACGCACACACACACACACACAAACTCAAACTCCTGGTGATGCAAACACACACACACACGCACACACACACACACACATAAAAGCACACATGCATCCTCAGCCACACTAACACACACACACACAAAATCCCATTCTCACATATAATAAGCAACACACATTCCACCCATCCAAAAAGACACACACACACACACTCATACTTTCTCTCTTCTGCTCTCTGTCTAACTCTCTCTCTCTCTCTCTCTCTCTCTCTCTCTCTCTCTCTCTCTCTCTGTCACACACACACACTTACACACACACACACGTACCCACACTAATTACTGTAAGTATCGTAGCAACTCACACACAAGAATCATCCACCCAACAACATACCTATGAACACACTCTCTTTATCTGGGTTTTGAGAGTTATGATGTTCTGAATTAGAAAAGCTGAATGGAAATGGCAAAATTTGATAAAAATCTCCTCAATATCGTGAAAAAGTTTTTACGCCGGGGTGGAAAAGTTTCTTGTCGATACAGAAATGATGTGAAAAACTGAGATGGAAATGCATTTGTAAGTAATGACTTAGGCTCGGCACAGCTGGTTCAGTTTCATTTTTCATACAAAACTTCAAAAGAGGCTGTGGATGTTTTGAAATGTCTGTAAAATATCAGTCCAGCACAAACTCCAGAATGGAAATGTCTCCAATGATGATTGGTCGTTAGCTGGTGCATTCGAATATTTCCAAGTGCATTTATTAGTGTTGGTATTAAGATGAACCATTAGAAAGATCAATAACATCGTGTCCAATTCTAATCAATTCTTGAAATATTCTTTACATTTTTAGGAAATTCAGGAAATGTATTAATTTCAAACTGCTGAATTGTGATGGAATTTCCATTTAATTCTTTGCACCATTTTAAAAGTTTACGTAAAATTTGTTCGACAGTTGGATGGAAACAGCTGATCTCTCTCATTCTTACTCACACACACACTCACACACACACACTCACACACACACACACACACACAAAACCTCCCCTCACACATTCTACTCATTTCGAACGACCCAAGGTCACCCAGTTGGCCTCGTCTCAACGCTCCAGACATTCGTTACCATTTCGATCCAGATTGTCTTACCTCCTGTGCATGTGCACGTGCGCTCGTGAGCGTGCACGTGTCCTCTCCTTCCCACTGTAGCATGTTCAGCCAAACTGTTGGTGGTGGGGAGCCTCGGTGAGCCCCGGTCTCCCCGCTCCTGCCTATTGGGTTTCAGGGTGAGGCAGACAAAGTGCTCAATTAAGAACGCCAGATCATCGATTAGGAAGGGAAGCTAAACCGTCACGCGTACACAGGGGAGCGTGTGTGTGTGTGTGTGTGCGTGTGTGTGTGAGAGGAGGTGACGCACACACCTGATACACACACTCACACCTGCAGATACTACTTGTGATAGTAGTGGCATAGTATAGTAGCAGTGATACTAGGTTTTTTTTTTCATATTTTTTGCATGTATAGATATTTAAAATAATTTCCCCCCTGAACATATTTCACATTCTTTTTGTCTCATTAAGTTCCACTGCTGCTATTTTACAGCCTCTCTCTCTGCTGTAATCCATAGTTTTTTCCATACTGACATCCATACATGTTGAGTATGTTTATATAACCGTAATATAGCCATTTGCTATATTCTTATTTATATTCTATTTTTCATTGACGTATGCTCTTATTATTTCACTGCTGCAGCGTTCCAATGTCCCAACGGGCATCATTAGAGTTTCATCTCATCTTAAAACGTTAACATTGCAGTACCTCTAAAATATAGAGGGTTCAGCCTGTAAAATTATTAACATTAAGTTTTATAATATTCTTTTCCAGTATGTACCATATTGTGTTTTCCTTATGTCCTATTTTCTTTTTTTTTTTTTTTTTTAAATGGAAGCAACCTCTACATATACAACTTTGAATCATATATCCATTGTGTAAGTCACACTTTGTTCGTAATAGTTGATCAACTATTGCTGCACTTTGGCTGCAATCCCAATAGGAATTATTTGGAAAAACTGCTGGAAGCTACACAAAATGTCCAGCTCCCATGAATCTCAGTCTTTAGCACTTTTTGAATCTGCATGGCGATTCATAGCGGTCTGGTCGAGCCTATCCACCGGCAGGTTTTGGGACAGATACTGTCCGGCAGACCTGATTGGATGGCGGATGTAGGCGGGACAAACCTACTTATGACGAGCGTTACAGAGCGACAACAACCACCAAAATTGGATATGTCATTGCCCTTATCGTTTATTTGTTATTATTTACCTCAACCGTGTGATTCATACTGCAGCTCAGTAAGTTAGAATCCATCCAGTCTCATCAGCTCAGTCCTGACAGAGACACTGAAATGCAAGGAGACGTGGAAACAAAGACGTCAAGAGTCTGCTGATGCTGATGCTGATGTGGATCGGGGAATTTTTTATCTCAAACAAGGAATTTTTTAATCACATACGAAAAAATGACTGCATAATCTAAATCCACCCTCAGACTTCTGGTCCCCTGTACAAAAAGTGCTTGTGTTTTTTCACTCTTCCAACATGGCTGACAGTACCCTCACATTAAAGGGGCATTAAGTAATCTATCACCTTTATCGACCAGAGGGAATTGCAACAACACCGATTGAACTTATCCCCTCTGACAGAAGTGTCTGACAGAACCTGTAATTGACACAAACAATAAAGTCACATTTTCACAATTATTGATCAACAAGCCTATCAGCCACCCGCAGATATATTATAGTCATTCTGTGCTATGGGCCAATAAAAATCATACTTACTGCCTCTTTAAAGCTCACAGTCTGCACTTTCACCTCATTGTCATTGTTTAATTTCAAACCAAACACACTAAGAGGTTTGTGGCCAAAACTATGCTACTCTCTGCATACTTGTGTGTGTGTGTGTGTGTGTGTGTGGCGTACCTGCACACACATACCTGTGTATGCATATGCATGACACCACCACCTGGCTGACTGTGTGTGTGTGTGTGTGTGTGTGTGTGTGACAGTAGCGGAGCAGCATTCTCCTGAACAACACATATGCCGGTGCGTTGAGTCCAGTGGCCAGAGTGGCAGCTCGGAGGTCCGGGCTGAGCAGCGGGCAGCGCGCCCTTCATGCTCCTGACAGATGGAGCCAGTAGAGACAGGAGGCTATTACAGAGGACAGGGGGGGAGGGAGGCAGGGAGGGGGGGGGGGGAGGGAGGGAGGGAGGGAGGGAGGGAAACAAGTTAGAGCGAGAGTGAGAGGAAAACTAGGAAAAGAGAGAGAGACAGATTGAAAGGAAGAGAGAAAGATTTGTGAGAGAAAAATGTGTGAAGGATTGAGAGGGAGAGGAAGAGAGAAAGCAGGAGATGAGAAGAGAGAGAGAAGTTTAGTTTATTTGCACATAAAAAAAACAAAAAAGCAAAAAAAAATAATGTGAGAATTAGGGGAAAGGGAAAGAAATGTGCATGTGTATGTACACTGCAAAAACTGACAGACTTGTTAAGTTATTTTATCTTCTATCAAGACTTATCAAGCTTATTTTTTGAATTTTTTTGTGTGAAATCATCTTACTGCACTGCCAGATAATTTTTTGATAACTGATTTGACACAAGAATTTTTCAGGAATGTAACTTTTTTTAGGACATTTACTTGGTAAAAGTAAAATTGTCTTGGAGAAAGTTTCTTGTTTCAACATTTTCTGCATATTGGCATGTATCAAGTGAAATTTATTGAAACCAGCAAGATTATCTGTTAGTGTAGTGAGATAATTTGACAAAAAATATCATGAAATAAGCTTGATAGGTCTGGAAACAAGATAAAATCACTCGACAACTTATCATTTTTTGCAGTGTAAGGTAAAAAGCCCAAGATGAGCTTCTATCAAAACTTCACAGAGGTTATTACTAATTAAGTTAAACACATTGAAAGTTCATTTTAAGTAGTTAGAATAATCCAAATACAATTACCGAAATGTAGTTAGATAATAGTGATTAGTAAACTGGTACAACAAATATTAATAAATCATATAAATCTCCAGGATATTAGGTAAGAGATCAAATAGAAGAAGCTGAAACAGGAAGACTAGAAACAAAGAAGGACAAAGAAATAATGAATGAGGGAGTGAGAAAGAGAAGAAGAAGAGTTTTAAAAGTGACTGACCTCATGAGACGAACGCTGTGTTGGCGAGTTGAATCCAGACACACACACACACACACACACACACACACACACACACACACACACCTGCCTGTTTGTAGCGCCAGCCACCTCTGTTCTCCTGAGCCGATTAGTCTGCAGAAGTTGTTTGCCTCCAGTCTGCCTCCCACCGCCAGGCGAATGAAATGACTGAGAAATAATTACTTTCTGCTTAGTGTAATAAGCAAAAAAGGGATACAGATGGAGGCAGAGGGAGAGGCAGGTGATTTGGGGCCCAAGTCAAGGGCGTAGACGGGCGCCGGGGCCAATAAATCTGGATCCGAGAGCGTCCGGACCAATCACATCCTATTAAGAACAATAGCCAGTTGGGCCCATTACCAAGATGGCATATCATTATGATGGCTGCCCATTAAGAGCAAATTGGAAGAGTTGCCAACTTGCTGTCAATGAGAAAGCAGGAGCAGTAAAGCTCGACTTTCATCACGCTGTAAACTTTCTGGAAAACATAAGCTGGGACTTGGACTCTGAGTTTAAGAGTGGGAGTCTATGTAAAGTTCAATAAATGTGATGCTGACATTTCATCTTTCTATTATACGCCGATCGAAGGCAACACATCAGCACAAAAACGATCGCTAATTATGTCGGTACACTCGTTTTCAACATGATAATAAAACGCTTCATGAGGCCTAAACTTACATCTCTCAATTGTGTTTCATATGCTGAAACGAAAGTCTGTCGGTTGTGGTTACAGAAGTGGTGAATGTTGTTGTTTTGCCCGCTGAATTTCCCTTGGGACAATGAATGGTATTATATTGTGATTACAGTATCATCACCAATTATCATGTCGTATCGCTGCTGCCTTTCTTTGTCTTCTGAGAATTGAAAGCGTACCTGGTGCTCTCTCTGTGTGTGTGGAGTTAGTTTGATGATCTCGGGGCCCTTGAAACCTGTTATTATAAAAAAAATTCCAAAATACATGGGCATAAACAAGAAAATAAGCAAATGAGAATGAGAGAATATGCGGGAATAGAGAAAATAAGCATTCTTTTCATACCGTAAAAAATGTCACCAGGAATCAGATCAAAGCAACAGAGCATTCAGATGGCGTTCAGGTTTATTTACGGTACATCTCAGGCTCTTGGCTGGTGCTCCGGTGAGTGTGAGCTTCAATGTCTTTCTCAAGGACGCCGGCTGTTGAAGAGATCAATAGAAAAATCACAGCTCCGCACTCATACATATTAGTTTAACTCATATTTAATTCACGCATTTGTCGGCAGACGTTTCGCCACGCAGGGCTTCATCTGTGCAGAGATCAAACCTGTGACCTTCTCTTTACAGGACTGTATCTGTAATCACTGCAAATGCAATGACAGTATGTATGGGATGCCTGTATGGGATGGAGATGATAGTGGAGCAGCGATTCTTGATGTTTTCATTCCACAGTCATCGCCTGCAGGTGACTGGTTGTTTAGCGGCCATTTTCTAGGTGCAGCTGAACTGGAACAATTACAAGCATGTTTACACTGCAAAAAATGTCTATCTTAACAAGTCATGACACCGCAGATTGCGTTATTTGCCCAAATAAATGTCTGGTGTTGGGTGTGGCATGTGCTCCATCTGCCTCTATCAGCGACCAGTAGGAATTACAACATCGATACAGAGCTGGATTCACCAACGATGGCTGAACCTGCTGCAAAAAGATTTTTTTTTTCCACCACCACCTCCATCCCACCAGACACAAAGAAGGAATTTAGCTCTGAGGAGTGTGCAGTTTAGTGACGTCTTGTCACATGAGTTCTGGGTAATAAAGTCCTTCAAACTTAAAAAAAAAATCAAGCAGTTAACTCCCGCTGCCACTCGGGGCGGCCAAAGTACGAATTTGCTTATTGCAGCTTTAAAACATAAAGTAACGCAACGCAATGCAAAGTAACAAAAACTGCCAACGGGGCATATACAGGCCAGTAATCTAATAACCAATAATTTACTCAGGGATGTGATTTTTCCAGATTAATCCTTATAATTCTGGATTTTTCAGGATATATCTAGAAAAAGTTAACCTTAAAACACCTTAAAGTGTCTCTATCTTGAAACAAGACTTTATGAAGCAGATGAGTCAAGAAAATAATAGATTTTTTTCAGTTGTTTAAAGAAAAATAAGATTTTAAGAATACCGAGATTCAATGAACTGTCAAGATGGATGTATTTTGCAGCGCAGGGAGTTTGGCTGCTGCTCTTTATAAAGACGAGGAGTCCCTCATTTATGTGATGACGGTGACACTGCCTTCCATGCAGCACACAGAAGGCTCTCCATGTCGTGGAGGAACATCAGAGGAAGCTATTCTTGGACTTATCAGCTGTAATCGGAAACCCCCGAGGGGCCGGGGGAAATCGGTTCTGGCTGCCGTGTGTCGGCCGGCGCCGGGAGACGCCGCCGCCGCTCGCCGTGCGCCGGCTGACGGCACGACACGACACGAGACTTCACTTAGGTCCTCTCGCAAACCAGGAGATTTTGAGTTAAGATTAGCGGAGCAATGATGTCTCTGTGTCTTCTCTGCATTTGACATTCACAGATGAAAAATACATTACAGCAGCAGTATGAGGGAGGACTCACAGGCATTGGACCGCATCCAGCACCAGTGCATGAGGCTGTGTGGCTCAGTACACACACACACACACACACACACACACACACACACTAAATTGCCTTCGGATATCGAGTGTTCTTTTCCTGCTCTTGCTTGCCCCTCCTCCCCTCAAGCGCTCTCTTTCTTCCCTCGCTGGCCTTTGTCCTCCCTTTTGCAAATGCAGCATACACAACCTTGCCCTCTCCCCTCGCCGCTTCGGACCAGATCAGTGTTGCCGTGCCGTGACCTGTTTACCCACAATGCCTCTCATCCCCGCTAACAGTTCACCTACTCAGGGTAGCGAGCCAATGAACCCTGTTGCCCCGAGCCTTGGTCTTCGCCCAGCACTTCAGCTAGGATTAATGTCACGGTCAACGCAATGGCCGCAAACTCCCAAACAGAAAAATAGCACAACATAACAGGGGGGCAGTAGATTTCAAGTTCAAAACCCCGGTTGTTGGAAGGGAACGGGAAACACCCACGCTCCCTTAATCCTTCCTCCTCCCTTCCTCCGCTCCTTCGGCCATGTGACCCCCGCGCGTCCCGCGGCGAGGAGGAGGTCCATTCAGTTCGCCCGACTCCTCCGGCGCGGGGCTTTTGTGCCTCGGCCGCCCGAGCGTTAAACACCTTTTGTGACATTTTGCCTCGGATACAATCAATTACAGTCCGTGTTTACACAGTCCCACAAAGTGCCGCGGAGAACCTCTCAACCCCCGCGCTATTGAGGCCGCCGGCCCCCCCAGCCCGCCTCACCCACGCTGAATAAGCTATTAAAGCACGGGAGGGAGGGGGAGAGGCGACGGGTGGGCGAGGCAGAAATACATTATAGAGGCAGTGAGGTGGACTCGGATGCGTTGTCATGGAAGAGCTTGTCTGGTTTGAAGCTGTGTGAGGACAAACGGGCTTGGATATGAGATATATGAGATTCAAACACTTGTTGGGCATTTCATCCGATTTTTCGATTTTCATTACTGGACTAATTGGACTGATAATTTAATAGTTAATATTCATAATGACTGTGCTGGATGTTGTCCAGTGTTGTGTGTGATATGTATTGTTTTCTGTACTGGCCCTGCAAACAGAATTTCCCTTGGGACAATAAATAGTATTGCATTATATCATATTGTAAGATGGATATTTTTTGCAGTGGAGGGAGCGGGGCGACTGTTCTTTACAAAGACGAGGAATCGCAAGTTCATTTGATGACAATTATATGATGACAAGTATATTATATTGTATGCAATCTGCCCCACTGGATGAAACGATGATTCCAGAACCTACAGTGAGTAAATGAATGCAAAATTTTTGTGATGATGAAATAACTCTTTTTTTTCCTCAAGAACGACCTTCCAAAAGGCCTAATTGCCCCATTAGGGTCCGCTGCTGGGACGTTTCCCCGTCCTGTCTGTGCCTGTCAACATGTTGGCCTCAGTGTAAGGCTTCCTGTGAGTGCGCCATAATGACTTTCTTATCCGCTCATCTTTTCATTTATTTATGATGATGACAATGTACTGGCACGCTCTCAGCACGATCGGAAATCGTTAGGGGACTAATTAGTTGACGTTTTCGTAGGGGGGTAGAGCGCATCACACTGCCTCCGGTTTGGTTTTAATTCAGGTGCTGGCTGCCAGAGTTCGCCCGGCGCTGGTGAGGGGCCGAGCGCCGCCACCCGCCCGCCAGGCGCTGCTGTGACGGGGGCATGTCTGAAACCTGGCAACCCAGCCTCGCCACCTGGCACCCCGCTCCCTCGCCGGCCTCAAGGTCATCAAGCCCGGCGTACCGCGCCAAAGAGGCAAAGGGTGGAGTGTGATCGGCGTCCCAGAGCAGCGAGACGGGCTGCCATGTAGTAGGAGGGGTCCTGCTTCCCCCGCAGCGATCTGAATCCTACCGTTTATACACACACACACACACACACACACACACACACACACACACACAGCTTCAACATTCTCCTCCAACAGGCTGACGTCACTCCTTCTCCAAGAGTCACAGACAGAGACATTTAAAGTGATGTTGAACTTTGGTTTACCTTGTGTTGTGTATTTTCCTCCATGATAAAACCCCAAAATCTGTGATTCTCTGTTATCTGTTGCTCCAGTTGAGGAGAATTGCGTTTTTTTCTCTCTCCATTGTGTGGTGAAACAGGTCTGAAAATCACACTTATAGCACATAAAGGGCAAACGCTGCAAAGCACCGTGCATAAAGGCTAACAGCTAAGCTAACCGTACCTATGGAGAAGTGTCGCCAGTTACCAGTCTCACTTGGGACAGATCTTTCTCCTGCTGAAGGTTACATGTCCCACAATGACAAGTGAAGAGGCAGGTAGCAAGTTTATAAGTTTAACTCTCGCTCGCTTCCTCGATTCTGCCATTAAGACAAAATGTTCAGGAATGGGAGGGGGAGAGCGCCGCTTTTAAACAGCGAGGGAGGAGACAAGCTAGTTTTACAAAAATGAAAAGCTACTGAATGGACCTGGAGGAGCTTCAACACAGCTGACTGCTGTGTGGATATTGATTTTTATCATTATGTCTCCACATGAAATCTCCACATAGCACACATTAGTTTCAGGATTGATTATAAGGTCTGACATCACTTATTGCAGGTTTAAAGCTCGGTTGAGTCCGTCTGGGATTGCTCATAATGCGCTCTACTCACTGCAGATCTACATAGGGTTGATGATGTGGATGCATGCACCCCCCACCCCCCCACCCCACACACACACACACACACACACACACACACACACACACAGACAGACACACACACACCCTTTCAGAGGCTCGGCATGCTTCATTTAATTCTCCATTTAACATTTTTTTTTCTTGGCTGAGGTTGAGCGATAATTGCGTGGATGAGCACAAGGGCTCTCGAGGGGTCGTTCAGCTCTGATTTAACCTCTCAGCATGACTTTGAGTCTGTGTTGACGTGTGTGTGTGTGTGTGTGTGTGCTGGCATGCATCTGAGATTACAGAGATGGAGCGTGGAATAAGCTGCTATGACAGGATTCTACATGGGAGCCTTATGTGTCATTCACATCACAAATCTGTTATTATTCTGGTCATTAAGAGGTCTTTGAAAGCCGCACTTCATAACAGAAAGAGGAGACTGTGGTGACGGGCTGTCATGAACCGCTGCACTTTAAAGACAAGCAGGTGACAGTCTTGAAGTCGGCGGCATTATAATGACTCGTTAGACGGTGATATTTTCTCAGCGGCTTCAGATGAAGCCGTCAATGACCTCACCTTAAAGTGATATTTCATTTTAATGGATCACTTTCATTTTTTATCATGTACACCTCCATTAGAGTTCAGGAGCTCTGGGAATCTGCCGTCACCACCGACAGGCTTTTTTTTTTTTTTTTTGCTCCAATATTTGATATTGATAACAAAAATATATCTTGAATGGTAAGACCCTGGACAAAATGAGATACTGTCTCCTGGGTTTTGCCATGTTTGGATACTGAAATGAAAAAGCCACGGCAATTACTTCCAGTGAGGAACCTTATCCATCAGCCATTGTTTCACCATCCTTTTAAAGCAGATGTTATAAAATCTATCAGTGACTACGTTTACATGGACTGCAATAATCCGACTATTGACCTCATTCTAAATAAGACAATATTTCGATTAAGGTGTTTACATGAGTTGCTTATAGAATATTCCATTCATATTCTCGTTTACATACAGAGCATAATCCGATTAATGACTGAAGACGCACGCCCACATTACGTCCCTACGTCCGAGTTTCCCTCCGGAATCGAACCTGAAACCCTTTCTGTCATGTAGGGACAAACTGTTGGGACTTCTTTTTACCGGTGGCAGTCATCTTTTCTTCTGTAAACAAGTTGGCAACACTCGCTGGAAGCTGGAGCATGCGTCGTCAAGCAGTCGGATTGCCGTACGTGTCGCAAAATGCTGCAAAAACTCCTATAGGACGTCATAGTGCGATTAAGGTGTTTACATGTCTACAATGCACTTCAATAATGCGACTGAAATCGGAATACTTCACATTATATTGCTTACTCTGACTATGACCTTATTCAGGTTAAAGTAATCAGAAAATGCTGTTTACATGGCAGTGTCTTAATCAGAGTTTTGTCTTAACCGGGTTAATATCGGAATATTGCAGTCCATGTAAACGTGCTCAATGACTCCTAACGTCTGATTTTCCTTAAAAACAAATGGGAAAAACTGCCAACCGGGGAGATAATTTTCCAAAACAAACAATTATTTGAAGAATTTTCTTGAATCTCGGTGCAAAACCAACCGCAGTGACAAGTTGTCAGCTGTCAACGAGTTTCACAGCACATCCTGACATACATGGATGGTACGAGGGCAGCAGGACCTCACAGTGAGAGTGAGCAGACTCCCAGATGTACGACAGATGAAAAGGAAGAAATTACTTCTGAACATGGATATAATTCCCTGGGATACAGCGGCAGAGTCTACCGTGCATAAGGTTTCCCAGCATTTTCTTACTGTGTTGAGTGTGAACACTATTCGAGGACTTAAGGTCGACTTGACAGGTATGGGTTAATTTTTCTCAATTATGTATCGAGGAGCAGGTAGCAGCTCACGCCCAGTAGAAAGAGGAAAGCGGGAGGACTCGATGGGAACGTGCTTCCTCCCTAAAACTGAACCTTTGGAATTGCAATTTGTTCCTCATCCATCTGAGCTGTGTGGTTCTGTGTTTTGTTTAACCGCCGCCCTGTGTCTCCTGTCTCAGCGCTTAATGGAAATTTTATTTTCCTCTCATTTTCCGCGTCAGAAGATTAAAAACATAATGGTTATGTTGTTGTCAGGCGGGGAGATGTCCAGAAAGCCAAAGTGTGTGAAATTGAAATAAAAAAAAACATTACCAAGGAATTGCAATAAACAATAATTTAGCCCTCCTGTTTATCTTTTCGCTTTTTTTTTTTTTTTTTTTTTTTTTCAAAAGCAATCTTCATGTGTATTGGGTCGGAATTAAATCCTTTCTCGAAATCGCAGTAGATGTTATGTTTGTACGAGTCTTTTAATTTATTGTGGTGCCGGTGATGGAGACTCGAACGATTAAACGTCTGAAGCTGAACCTACATTCCTCGACACACGCCCAGCGAGGGAGAAAAGACAATAATAAAAGATGGTTAAATTATTGATCGGGACATGACAGGACTACTGCCCCTCTGGGCGCACTTCATCAATATTTTCCATACAATTTAACCCAGCGCCGCCAGGACGTGCCTATACATAAGCAGTCTGTGAGTGATGTCCTGCACTCTGTCATCCACACACACACACACACTCAGACACTCAGTTTTCCCCCCACACCTCTATATATTATTGAAGCCTCCTTGTGTTCCTCCCAGCTAAAGACGCCTGTATGTTTTCCGTCACCAGTCCTGCCATTCCAATATCGCTGCTGCCCGCTTCCATAACGCAAATCCCCGAAGCCGCCGCGCCGGACTAAATTACACTGCTATTATATGGAGCCGGATGAAACGAAAGAGTCCATTCCAAGTAAAGCGCAGGCTGGACTGATACCTCCGTCGCTGCTGGCGTGTGTGAAGGCGGAGGGACAAAGCGGTTCTGTCAGGTCCGAGCGGGCTGCCAGCGGGCCTTCCAGCTCGCCCGCATGTATTCCCTCCATTAGCCGCGCTGCCAGCTGAACCAGAATAAGAAGGCAAATCCCAACAGTAATCAGGCAACAACAAAGGGGTCGCTCTATTGTTTGGAGTCCTGTGATGCCGGGGCCTCGGCGCCGGCTCCGAGGATTGTGGGTATGAGGTTGTCCCCTCCAGGTGACGTATCCAGCCAGGTTCTGCCTTCTGCCCGCTGGCTGAAATATTGGACCGGCTCCTGGATTTTCCCATGTCTCCACAGGAGTATAGATGCAGAGCTTAGCGCCATGTAATGTCCTTAAATCCATTAAAAGCAGGGATTCTTTTTGTTTTTTGCACCAACTCCTTGTTTGTTTTACAACTGTAGTCAATGTAAAAGTCCTCATTATGCATCTATCCTGCATTAGTGGCACAGAACCCATTGCAGTCTATTCTTTCCCAGTTCTTTGCAGAGGAACTTAATAGGAATATTCTAGCTAAAAATGCTGCATGTCAAATGATTCCTGATGCCATCTGACAGAAGAAAAGACAAAACAAATCAACATTTTCCAATCAGTTTCTCTCTAGGATGAAGCAACAATGCAAACAGTAAATTACAGAACACAGAGTAAGAAGTGGGACTTCAATAATGCCAAAATTGCCAAATTTGTACGTACCATTGTCAGATTGTTTGATCAAATGCTGTCCACTTTAAACAACTTTTTTAGGTTTATTTTCCAGTGTTATTGCACAGTGTACACTGTGTTGAGAACAGTCTTAACAGGTTGGGAACATTAAGTTTTATTGCTTGAAGGTTTTTTACTTGGAACTGTGCATCAGAGGCATTTTTTGCCCAGATCAAATCTACCAATCTATTTTTCCCCCTCTAAGACGTTACTTGAGGATGAAGTGAGCTTCCCTAGACTTCCACTTCTGCCTCAGATGATGCAAATCCGTACTGATGGTGCCATGAAATAATGATGGACTACATTATAGCACTTGGTAATGCACAAAGCTAATATTGGTAAAATGCGGTGCTTGTGTTATGTGTGCCCGGAGGGGAGAATATTTAACACACCCCACCCAGACAGCTACCCTGAGGGGAGCTGTGACCTCAATACACTGATGGAGAGGCTGGTGGGGAGGAGGCGAGCCGTCCGTGGATTTTAACCCCAAACATCTCAGAGACACAGTGTGGTCCGCTGCAGGTGGCTGGGATCAGACGATAGATTTGGACATGATTGACATCACAGTTTATTTGTTGTTGTGGAAAGTCACAGATTCGATCCCTGGTTCGAACTGTTTCTGACCTCGTCCTGTCCTTGTCCTTTTTATCCTGAAAGTGGAGCTTTTCATTGTGATCACCGGTTGTGTTTACTGTGTTACTGTGGATTATCATAACACTCCTTGTTTAGTTGAAGGCTCAGGAAAGTTTTTCACCTGGTTTTCTGGTGTCATCTTAAAAATGTTCTCTAAGAATTCCTTTGGGTGAACAATCAATAAGAGACAGGGTAAATGAAAATAAAAAACTATTCTTTAAATAAATATGCTTTTTATTGAGGTTCTTTGGTACTTTTCAATGAGTGCATTCAGCAAAAAGCTGTTCCTTTCTTTTCATTGTCGCTAATCCATAACCAGTTTGAAGACTTTGCTGAATTAGCCTGTCTGTTTTTGTGATAGTGAACATGCTGATTATTTCAGTCTTAGTCTCTCCTGTTTTTTTTCATCCCATCACACAAAGTTGAAGATGAGTAGTCGGCCCTAAATATACAGCAGTTTGATGACACACTCATAGACCAGCTAGCAATATGAGAGTCGGTAAACACGGTAAACTAACGTGGTGTGAGCAGAGGTTTTTTTTTTTTTTTTTTTTTTAATGCAGCAGACAGTGGAAATCAGCAAGGGATGCATGATGAATATTTCAGTAATGTTAGGCTTTAAACCAACACATGCCTATTATGACTTTTTATATAAATGCATAGTCAAGTGCAGCAGTGTTTGTTTACAGTCACAGCAGGTTTTAATTGGCTTCAGTCGGACATGTGTTTGTTTGGTGTGGGTTGATCGGCCCAATCGACTGACGACTGGCAGCGGTGGTGCACTAATTGTGTGTCGCTTTCAATAAGAGTGTCAGTTTGAAAAAAAATGCCTTGATTACCAAAGTCGCCAGACAAAAGTATAATGCTCACTGATGGAAGCAGCTTATCTCAGGCTCTTTACTGACAGAAAACTCCAACCATTCACAGAAAAATCACATTAGCAAGACAAATACATTAAAACTGATGCAATCCCACAGTTGGCGTTCCACATTAGCCTGGTCAGAGGAGCTGTGTCTTGCTCCATTAAAACACACTGTTGTACACAGACATAAAATAAATGGCCGGGGCCTTTATTTACCCATTCCCCGCCGAGGAACAGGGGCAGTGAAACTACCGCCCGCATTACAATGACGGCTGTTTCAAGGTTACTTAACCGATAAATTATGTTGTATGTTTAGCAGGGCGGCCATAACATCCACCAGCCGCTGCTGCTGCTGAATGATCTCTCTGCTGTGGAGGCAGGCAGATGCTAATAGTGCAGACTCCATCTCCATTTGTCTGATATCTTTGTCTGTTGGAGTGTGTGCCGCTCACTCCCACTCTCTTTTAAGCTCTTTGATCAGTCCCCTTCCCTCCTCTTTACATTTCCCACTGAGTCATAAACAGTATCGGCCATTTTGGAAAGCAGGGGTCACTCTTTGGAAACGTTTAAACTTCAAATATCTAGGAGATGGTTTCAACACACGACTGTCCATCTCTGAAAGGAACTGCAGATTCAGTGGTACTGATGTCCTGCTTGTGCTTTTTGATATTCCTTACAGACCCCATGAAACGGCATCTTTACTTCCTTGATTTGATGCATGTTGGGGGCGGGACATAACGCAGTGAGGGATCATTCAAAAGGCTAAACCAATGGAATATGAGTCAGGGAGAGAAAGGCAATTTTATGTGATGGGAGGAGTGCAGAGGGGCGGGACTGTTCAAAAATCCGATGGTTTTATTGGTTAGAAATGAATATTTACGCCTACTAGTGCAGCATGAGGTCATCATGAAAGATACTCTGTTTTCCGGGAAGTAAAAGTAATGGGAGTTCATTTCATGGGGACTTTAAAGGTGCATTAAGTAATCTATGACTATCGAACTCTATCGGCGATCAAGGAACTGCAGCAACATTGATTGTTCTCTGCTGCAGCTTATGGTACTCTGTAATTGAGATAAATAATAGTCACATTTTCACAATAGATTGGAGTAAGCTAGCTAATTAGAGCAGAGGTTCAACAGAAGAGGTAATACATCACCATGCTAAATACTGGGATAATAATACTGCTTTGTTATTTCATCGCTGTCAGGTGAAAACCCTGTATCTCCAAAATGTCGACTTTTCAGGAACGAAGAGCCTGGTTTTAGCTTGATCACAATGCATTTTTTGACTTTATCCTGTGGATTTTCTTTTGGTTTCATAAAGCCCAAAGAGGTCGCAGAATTTCCTCAACCTGCGGAGGAGCACGTGATCCTTCAACTGAAGTGAAAACATGAAAAATCACCAAAATTGGAGTTACATGCTTTTCACAGCACAGCAGCTATTTGCTTTTTTGCCACGAGAACGAAATGTGTCGCGATGCAGGGGGGGGGGGGAGAGTGGGTGGGAGTATGGGCTGGAAGATGACTTTTGAAACCCAGAGTAATTGTTGTTTTCCATGCGGTTTGGTCCTGTTGGTCCTGTATATAGGAGAGGATCATAATGACGACATCCTTTAGCTGCTTTTTCAACACCTGAACTGAGCAAAACATAATGGAAAAACATACTGCGGTGTGTCAGGATTGATGCGGCACTGTACGCTTATGCAGGGGAAAAAAAGACATTTGCTCAAAACAGCACCGCTCCCCCACCGACACGGCATGTGTGTGTGTGTGTGTGTGTGTGTGTGTGTGTGTGGTTCCGTCAAGTCGACGTTAATTAGGGAGAGTGGTTGGTAATTCACGCCACGGCTGTCACACACTGTCTCTTGCCTTTCTTTTGTCTTTACTGAGATCCCATACTTACTGTAACTTATTGCATAATTACAGGCACTCTCGGGATACATTAATCAGTTCCAATTCATTTCCTAATGTCTTAAGTTATGGTATTTTTTTCCATGGGAGATGAGGTTTTAATAGCAGGCGGAACTGCTCTGCTTTGATGGAGGGATGTATGCTTGAGGGAAGGTGGAACGGGTGAGGAGGGGGTGCGGCGCTCATCCCCTCTTTTATTGCCACCCCAGGTCCAGGTTGCACCCTGGGGGACATAAAGGCAATGATGTTATGACCATGATAAATCCTTCCTCTCTATGCTTAATATTGGCTTCAAATTACACCCTGCTTAATGAGAGCGGGTCATGTGACGAGCCATGGAGCGAGTCGCATGCAAACTGTTGGAGTCGTAATGAAATGAAAAATGACTGTTTCACCTTGTTGGCTAATTCTCCCTGCCATAACGTACACCTCTTTATTAAAATTTCTAATTTTCTCGTATTTATTTTCAAAATCTCATTGCGTTTACTTCTGGAAAGCAGTTACTTCATGGCCTACCAGTAGGCGACAGATAACTTCTAACCAGTAAAACCATCACAGATCTTTAAACATCCCTCCCTCTCTTCCTGCTCCTCCCAGCATGAAAAACCTGCAATTTAACTTTCAGAGTGATAGAGGAAGAGGAAGATTTTGAATGCATTTTCGATGCAAATTTCAAGTTTTGCTTTGCTAAATCAGGAAGTGATGAATTGTAAAATATTGACTTAGGTCCTTTTCACACTTGGTACCTTTGCTTGAGTCCGAACCCGAGGTCGATTGTCCCCGAGCCCCTCGGCATCGCTGCTCTGGTTTCACACTGTGCAAGTGGTACGTTCGGCGGTACGTTCGGGTAAAACATTTGTCATCAACGAGTCCGTCCGATGCACTTTATCAGTGAAAATGCCACAACTGGAGAACAATGCGCGCCTCGCACTCTTTGAAATGATTTTGTTTATTTGGTGTCACGACCAAACTGTGAGCGACATGCAGTCATGCTGCAGACGAGCGTGGCTCATGCTAATGTGCTAACTGTGTCAAGCGAATAGAGCCCTCTGTTTTGATGCGCCACTAATGATGACATCACGCCGCAGCAGAAGCGCATGCACAGGTCTGCGTTCTACGGACTGCGTTCTCACTGATGTGAACCGTACCGCAGTTCTCTTGGAACCGAACTCAGCTGCGGTTCCTTGGTCCGCACCCGAGTTTGAAAAAAACTTTCACATTACCAACTTCTGACAGGAACCGTACCCAGATTCGGACTGAAAGGCCGGGGTGAAAGGCCCTTAGTACTATTGTATCCGGAACACTGGTGATTTCAGTGAATTTCATTATCCTGTGCGAATACGTTTCATGAAATGTAGAACTTGGGAGGGTAATTCATGAATTACATAATACTAATACTACTTACATAATACTTATACATTTTGTTGGGTACTGCTATACAATAGCCTGTAGAATTAGTTTTTGGTTGCATGAAAAATTATTTCCACAACATGGCTCCTGAGGGAAAATGCTTGCAAACCGCTGAGCTAACGGAGTCTTATTTGTTCCAGACACTGAGGCTCCTCGGTCAGATTCTCCACTCTTCTTCCCCTTCATCCTCCACTCAGATGAGCTGAAGGAGTCTTTCTGTTCTCCAGTCTCAGCGGCTTCCCACTCGCACAATCTCCTGTAATTACGCAGGCTTTTCACAGAGCCGCTTCTGAACGTTGTGCGCCGACACGGTCCGATCGCACCGCGCCCAGCGAACTCCCCGGGATACGAGACTGCGGTCGCAGCGGCCGCCAACCTGCCGCCTGCCGCCGCCCGTCGCGTTCCTTCCTGGGCACGATGTTCCTGTGCATCAGGAGTTACATGGCACTTACCCTGTAAATACAGCATGACTAAACGGCGCGTAATGCAAACCCTGTCTGTTGTCTGTACAAACGGCTTATCCCTCAACCTGGGCTTCCACCGCAACCTGTCAGTGGCCTCTCTTTCTCTCCGTCTCTCTCTCTCTCTCTTTCTCCATGTGCCAGTGCGATAGGAATCCCCCCAGGCGCCCCCATCCCCTTCGCTGGCAATCCAGGATTCTTGTTGTCCGCCTTTGTCTGCTATTCTCTCCAGATATTTAGGTATTCATCGCTCCTCGTCGTGACTCTGCTGGGCCTGGTAGCAGAGGCCTGCCTCCAGACAGAACCCCCGAGAGGAGAGAGGAGGGAGGGGAGGGAGGGCCGGAGAGACAAGCCACAGACGGCGCAGGGCTTATCGGCTCCGAACACCCGAGCGTCGGCAGCTCCCCAAATGCTATGAATATCTGTACCTCTATGTGTGTTTATTAAGCAGCGGGAAATGCTGTTTGCAAGGCGCGCGGGGGGAATGGAGGGGGGGGGGAACAGAGATGCTGCGTTGTGTACACTTCATTCGGGCATGAATGCAGTTTTCCCCTGCGATACGAGGATGGTATTAGCGTTGTATTGGTGTCACGGAGAGGCTACAGAGCCAGACTGGCTCACATGAAAAGAGAAGGATATCTGTGAGAGAGGAGAGCCAGCACCGAGGGGAGAGCGCATTGGTGATAGATTGCGGGTAATGAAGGATTTATATTTGGCCGTTATCACTGGAGCACCTCCTATATTAAGCAATCTTTCATTCAAAGTATCAAATGATTACCAGGCAATGAAAAGTAAATGGTTTCTTGGTAATGGCCCTTCAGTTTTCGCTCTATCAACAAAACAACTCATATCTACCCAATGATGAGTGGTGTTTTCACACTGCTGCAAAGCACGTTAGGAGATTAAACTCGCAAATAAGCGATAATTGATATTAGGAGAATCAAACCCCAAAACAATTTCCTCCCTATTTGCTAATGTTGTGTCTTATTGCACTGACAGTCAAGCAAATGGAAAATAAAAGTGATCATTTGAAGCTGCCTCGTATAGTCTCTGCAATACAGCTTACATACAAGTGAATATCTACTCAAATATTCATGTTTCTGATGGGAACAAAACAGCGGCTACTCCCCTGTTCTGCACGCAGGACGGCGACCGGAGGGGCTTCAGTCACGAATGGAAATGAGAGAGGGAGTCGATGACATGTTTCTGGAGATAAATTATGCAGCAGAACCGGTCTGGTTTTTTGCAGCCCAGGGTCCAGAGAGTCTGGAGTTAAAATCCTCCGTCTGATTTCATGCGGGTGGGTGGTTTTCTTGGGTAAAACGTACCTAACGCCATCTGTGTGCCGGTTTGTGTGCTCGCACGTTCCACCACACACTGCTGCCGGGAGGCCGCCAACTTGCATCGCTGTGCCTGAGGATTCTGGAAGGGAGCTGTCATAGGGAAAAAAAAAAAATGACTAAAGAAGAGTTGGACGTGATGTTTTTATGAGATAAACAAGAAGGATGCCTCGGTGCTCTGTGCTCAGCACTGTTGGTTTGAGGAGCTTAGAAGCACATTCGAAGCTTAAGAGAAAGCTGTGAATTGCACTCAGTAGATACAGCAACCGAGGGCTTAAAAGCGGGGCCGAAATCCAAGCGGGGCAAATGTAATTATTCAAAAGGCAGTCAGCAATTTTTGTTGGAGTGGGTGTTCACCAGTTTCCTCTTTCATACCCAAGTCATCAAGTCTGGAAACTGTGAGTGATACAGCCGGTGTGGGATGTCTATCTTCCTCTGGTGTTGGTGAACTGGAATCCAGCCAAACAGTGAAGGTGCAAAAAAAAAAAAAACCACTCGACTTTCTGGTATAAATATTCATGCCGAGTCTATACTCCTTATAAAACTAAAACCTTGAACATAGAAAAATATGATAAAATTATAAAATCTGTTGAATGTTGAAATGTTGAAAATACTAATAATGCACATACAGTATCCATGCTCTAAGCTTGAGTAACGATCTCCACTATCTCATCCACTCGACTCTAATATTGATCACTTTCACCAAACGCCCGCGAAGCAATTAAGCCTCTTACCTCCCTATTACTGCTGTCATGACAACAAACTGAACCAGCGCGCCTCAGAATGTCATCATCGGCGTAATATAAATGTTAATTGCGGCAAGCATGAGGAAAGCCAGTCTCAGCCGGTGAGAACACACACTGTATAAATCTCCCTTTCCTTTTGTCTGTAAAAATCAGGGGAGGGGGAGGGGGAAGGTGGCGGCCCGGGCCCGGCGCCAGGTGATTTACGCCGACATCCACCTGTGTCATTATCCCCGCAACAACACCCCAAACGATCCGGACTCATCCCTCCGCTCCGGCAGCCATAACTTGTAGCTGAAAATTTCCCCAATCAATCAGGTGGATTACGTTCCTGCTTTGTACCGAGGTGAGAGAGACAAATAACACGCGCTGCCGTTCTATCACCTGCATGTGCTTTTTTAAATCAGCTGCCGCGAGATTCATCCCCTTCTAAAAATTCTAATGACGCCCCCGCCTGCGACTACACCTGAGCCTGTTCTGCTTATGAATTACACACTAGCCTCCATTGCACATTGAATTATACAAGCTACCTTCGGGATATTGCCCCGTGTCTCTTGTGCTTTTTATATTACTAAGCAGGTTCGTTAATAAAATTCATAAAAGCCTTTGTCACAGGCCCCGCGGTGCGATTACGGTGACACACAGGCGCGGGGATTTTTCATGAAGAGATATTGTTTTGTCTGCCTGTTTAGTTTGAAGCCGTACGGGTTTATGGATGGAGGGAGATGCAGAGGCAGGCGGCGGCGGCGGCGGCAGAGGAGGGAGGAGTTTGTTTGGATGAGACCCAGGATGGTGATATCCTATTATGTAGGCTGTCACTTTGGGTAACCCTGGGAGCGTGACAGCCGAATGCATCCGACACGCTATATGCTTTTACAGCGACAATAAGATTCGCTATCATTTCTGAACAGGGGTCAGTAGGTGGATAAAACACGTCGGGCGCCCGGGTTCATTTTACTGCCGCTGCGCTGTTTGTTTTGCTGCTGCGTGCGGTCATTTGTCTTAACCTTCGGATGCGGCTCCAAATGCCAGCTGACATCCTACACACACTGCTAAGAAGCTGCAATAGTTTTTGGACAAAAACCAGCAGCAAGTTTACCATGGCCCTGTCAGCCACAGGCTTAGACGTGTGGGTGGGGAAAGTAAAGAGAAACGTTCCAGCCGTCCTCAACAACCAGGTGCCTCCTAAGCAAGGCACCTGCTGCTCAGTGGAGACTGTGGGTGTTGATTGATTGACTGATTGATTGATTGATTGGGTATAAAAAGGTACAAACCACAGTACAACCCAGAGGATAACATGTAAAAGCAACTTAAGCACTGTTTCCAATGTGGTCCTCGATGGTATACAAAAATCAGAACAAACAATACACAAAAATACATACTATATGACAGCGAAAAAACAATAGAAATTTGACATTAGTACAACAAATTTAATCCATAATCTCTAATGAAGTAAAAGTCCTACTATCCTCTAATGAGGTAACATACTGCAAATAGTAAGAAATAAAAACTGACCTGACCTGTCTCCTAAAAATCCCTCTAGTTTGGGACAGTTTGATTGTCCCAGTCTAGAGTGTGTGCTCAGTAAACCTTCCATGGATTGAAAGTCCACTTAAAAACATTCAACTCCCTGCACACACTGGAAAAGGCTGCGGTACATTTTAGGTAAGCAAAGTTCACCATGCTCCCTGTCAGTCAACATGTTATTGTAAAGTACCACTTAGGCCCCCTTAAAAAGTTCCACTCCTTAAAGTGTCTTTTTACAAGGGAACGAGCCGAACAACTGACACTTAGGAACATTGTAAAATATACCTTTGTACCTGAACGGAACAAGATGCTTGTTCTCTCAGTTCTTCTTGGCTGCTATCCACAGTGTCACACAGCTTTGATCCTCAGGCAGCGCAGACTAGACAGACCATTCTTTCTAATCACAATGTTTGAAGGAGATGTCATTGCTGCGAGCGCTGTTAAGTCCAAGTGGATTATCTTCACTAATGACCAAAAGGCCTGCCTCTAAGCCATTCCACCTGCAATCCTCCGCACAAACTCTGTGACTCAGCTCTTCTCTTTCTCTCCCTTCCCCTCCCCTTTTTCTCATTACGGGAGAACAAGAGATGCTATGCCATCCTTTGGAGCTTGGCCAAAAGAATAAATTCGCCAGACTTCTTCTCTAGATGACTGCAGTTGCGCTCCCAAAGCCGGAGCTGAAAGGAGAAAGAGGTAAAGTTTCGTATTGCCTTTCCGAAGCAGTGTGTAGTGAGCAGGTAAGCGGCGCTCCCTGCCTGACCGGGCCGGCTCAAATTGACTTCCCATCGGACCGCAGCCACACTGATGTACTAGATGCTTATTACTGCTGGTAGGACGGTGTGTACAGTATGTCTCTCTGTGTGTGTGTGTGTGGGTTTCATGCTAGAAGAGCCAGGCACACTGCTGAAATCTGGTTTATCCATTTTACCAGGCCAAAGGAGATGAGAGAAAACTGTATTATTTAGTAACAGTATAAAATAACGTAAACAGAAGCATTTAGAGCAAAACCGGTGGAGTTTATGTCGTCAGATGGCAGCACCGTTAAGGTGTTACATCCTCCAATGAAATCTGATTGCAGCTATAGAGCGGCATCTTTCACACACAAAAGCCCAGATGCTTTGTCTGATGATGCTATTTTGTGTTTTATTGTGTTTTGTTCATGAAATGTATTTTCATGATGACCACTTAACAGCTACAGCCTTAAAGGTAGGTAGATAGATAGATAGATAGATAGATAGATAGATAGATAGATAGAGTACTTTATTTATCCCCGAAGGTAAATTCCAGTGTTGCAGCAGCAATTTACATAAATAAAAAAAAACAAAAAAAAAAAAAACACACATAACTTATAAAAACACACACAATGAGGTAGATAAAAGGCAGAACACGGAATTACAAATATATATACAAAAGCTACTATAACTATAACTACTATTATATATGTGGGGGAGGAGGAGTAGGAGGAAATCCCTGACCTGGGCCTTTCACTCCTGCTTTGGAATTAAAGGTGCTACATGTTGCGTTTCAACATCAATACCTATTACCGCATAGATTTTGAGCTATTAGTATAATTTCCGTGAAGAAACGACACCATTGCCGATAAGATGAAGAATACATTTTTGACAGAAAATAAGCTTGATTGCTTTACGGCACAAATGAGGAAGAGGGTCACGTTTCCCATAAACCCAGTTACTTCCTGTCACAATGTTGCTGCTTGCTCCGTTTGTGTTGGAAGAACAGCGGGCTCTTCCTGTTTTGTGCCGTAAAGCGATGTCCCTTTGTGCCATAAAGCATTACAGCAGATTTCCCGGCAAATCCGATCCGGTGGCACCCAGTGTAAAACGCAGTGTATAGGCCGGTAGAGGTTGACAGGCTTCTTGGCAATGGTCTTGTTTGTTTACGGTAATTATATTAAAGTCTCAAAATGAATGTAAAAACGTGTTTTCGCTAATAATGCTACCTTTAGCTCATAAATCATAACAGGCCTAAGTAACTTGATACGCTACTCAGACAGAAGGCAAGAAGGAAGAAAATGAGAGAAAAAACAGAGGGGAGAAAGGCAGAGATATGAAAGAAGAAAAAGAAAGAGAAATTAAAGTGTTTTGGTGCAGCTCTGCTCCCACAGAAGCCCAAAGCGCTGACGAGGTTTCTTTCTGAAGCCGCTGCAGCAGCCAGCCAGCCAGCGACCTCCACTCCATTAGCAGAGAGGATCAGGCGCAGGCCGCTGGGTTCAGCACTGTGTACTCATTAGGCTGCACATATTTCTGATCTTCTGCACACCCACAAGCATGCAGGCACACACATGCACGCAGACCTAAACACACACACACACACACACACACACAGGAGCACACATGTACACACACCTCCTCCTCCTCCTTCCATCATCTTTCTCTTCCTGCCCCTCTCTCTCCATTTCCCCTCCTACACTCGCTCCATCTCTCCTTTGCAATTTCCATCTGTTCAAATGAAATATATTTGGCATCCGGAGAATGCCCCTCAGCAATGAGGGACAATATATCTTACAAATATCAGCTGTCCAGCCGTGGTTCATGTAATATTTATAAAGGGAATGTGGCAGTGGGCGATGTCAACAATGTTTACTGTGAACAGGTTGAGCATCCCTCCAAAGTGCAGCGGCACCTGCCAACTTTTTGACAGGCTAGGTGCTCGGCCAATCCAGAGGCTCATTTACATGTTTCGGAGCGATCGCGGCTGACCTGGTCACATCTGGCACGCTTGTCCAATTAATTAATCATGTGTAAGTGAGGCCAACCTCAGGCTTTGATTACGGCTACCATATTGTTTTGGGGAGAAGTAGTGCGTGGTGGGGGGTTGGCAGGCGAGGGGCCAGATGGACCGAGAGGCTTTTTGAAGGAACTGCCTGTTGCATTTTGAAATTCCATGTAATGTTGAAATCAGTGTGACTGTGATTGTAAACTCAGTGGTTTCATGTTAGATGACCTGTATGCATGGAGTTCATTCCTCTGATCTGTTTGTGTCTTTTGAGCAAATATGTTTTATTAATGAAGAGTTTCATTCCAAAATAAGATATCCACCATTTGACAAAAGTGACACCAGATTGGCTCATTAAAAGAAATTATACTTCTTGGGATAGAACAGGTAGGTAACTTAACTCCTTGGTTGACAAAATGATATCACTTTTACACACTGGATCATCTTGAGTCTAGAGTTATTGAATAATTAACTCAAAGTAATGATTTTTTTTTTTTTTCCAAAATTGATATGCAGCATTTTGGAGCTGAACTCTTCATATTGGCAACTTTCACTGAGGAAATACTGGAAGAGAGGCGCTAAGCTGCCGCTGCCTCTAGCTATCCTGAGATCTGTCAATACGTCTGCCTGGAGTTAAAAACCAGAATCTGAGAAGTGCCGCTTTATGTCGACTGTATTTTAGAAAGTGATTTGCTCCTCTATAGCAGTGGTTCTCAACCTGGGGGTCGGGACCCCCCAGGGGGTGGCAAGATAATTTGGGGAGGACGTGAGATGACTGATGGAATAGGAAAACATATTCCTTCTACTATTTTTTCTGATTTTTCTCAAATTCTTGCTTTTTTTTGTGGAATACTGAATTGTTTTCAGCTTCTAGGCCTCATCTGATAATTAATGAAGCAAGCTGAATAAGGAAAATCATTCTTTGGTTGAACTGTTTACCGCTCCACATATACAGCCTGTGATGGGGGTCGCAGGTATAGGCATTGCTTTGTTTTAAGGGGTCATGAGACAAAAAGGTTGAGAACCGCTGCTCTGTACAATAAATACTGGAATGAGAATCAGAGTCTTCCAGAGTTGCAGGGAATTCATTATCAACTGATTTGAGCAGATTTTGTTTTTAATTATGAGGAAAAGTTTCAAATACATTTTCAATAATGTTACTTTCTGAATTGGTCAAATAGAAAGGGAATTGACCCCAACACATCATATTCATAAACCTAAATATAGAATAAATGATTACTATCCGTATCTCAACATGCACTAACTACAAATTAACCAACATAATATCTGCCATTTGAAGAATGATTTTATCCAAAGTGCCTCACAGTGCCATGAGTGCGTACATTTCCATCATGGGCGGCTCCGGTGGGAATTGAACTCCTAACCCTGGCAGAGTTATCGCCTTGCTGAAATCACTGAGCTACAGGGGAATATCCAAGGGAATCCTTTGGAGTTTCTTACTCATATTTCTTGACACTGTAGTTTTATTTAGTCGTTTGTGACAGTGGCAGTCAAAACACATCTTCACTGGGCCCAGAGGCACACTAGACGTCAGGACCGCTGTGTGTTGTAAGGTCAGCGATGTTTGCAAAGCAAGGCATAAAGTCTGGACGAGAGGCCGGGGGTTTGAGTCCAAAGGTCCCATCTCATCTCCGGGGCCTTACCTTGACCCTCCTCTGTCTGCAAAAGGCCTCTTAATGATTTCCTGTCTGCTGTTAGAGAACAAACCCTTTTCTAACAACAATCCCACCGCCTGTCTTCCTCTCTCCTTTCCCCCTAATCTATATCTATTCCTGTAGAATCTTTCTCCCAGTAACACTCCTGATAGTCTAAAGCTGCATTCACACTGCAGCTGAAAGCGTCCTAATTGTTATTTTTCCCCTCACTTGTTACACAGATCTAATTTTTTCTAATCTGTGAACAGCAAACTGCATGGATATGTGGCACATGATCGGATCCCGAGGCATGAGACCAACATGCGACTTGTATTTGAACGCTCAAATCTGGATCTGTCTGCACTGCCATGACAATAAGTAAATCTAACATCATTCAGCTGAGACAACTGTCATAATTTTGGTGCCCAAGGCAGCCTGGCTGAGCAGTGTTAGCATGAACAGTGGAAAGAAAGCCAAATAGCCGACTTGACTGGTATTTGGGGAGACGCGTCAGCTCTGTCGAAACTCAAAAGCACATACTGTAACCGAATTAAACAAGCAGGAAACAGATCTTTTGTTATTGTTACTCTGTGCATATGTGTCTTTTCAACATCGCTGTCAGTTCATATTGGTATCAGATATGGGTTACATCCTAGAATAAATATGAACAGTCATCCAAAAAAAATTAGATTAGCAATTGAAGTGAGCATGAAGGCCTGCGGTCTGAACGTACCTATGGGATTGAAACATTTGCCACTTTTTTGCACTTTTGCAAATTTTTTTTCACCACTTTTTGCATTAATCTTAGCATGTGGACTGACTTATTGAGGCTATTTTACCCTGACTGCATGGTGTGCGGGTTGCTTTACCCCTGATACTGCCCCCCTCCTCTCCCCTCCCTCCCCTCCCTCCATCACCCCTCATCCGTCTCTGTGTTTTTGAACGAGGCGTCAATGAGTGGAGAGACAGCGAGATGAAGGGAGGGAGGGATTGGATGGGGAAGGGGGAGGTGGAGTGGGGGTGGGGGTGCACCTCAGGGAGCTGCCTGTCACAGGCCTGTCACGCTGACAGACATGTCAATCCTGACTGAGGAGGGTCGACAGCCAGAGGGGAGGGGGAGGAAAGAGAAGGGGGGGGGGGGGGGGGGTCTTTATTACTTTTCTCTCTTTCTGGCTCTTGTTCTTTTACCTCACACTTCCTCATCATATATGATCAATCAAGGGTCACAAGAATATTTATTACATCCATTGTCATGGCACTGCGACCTCTGACCCTTCACTTCCTTATTATGGAGGGATTCCAGGTAACGCTCCCACCATATGGGAGGTACTCTGCTTTTGGGCAAAAATGATTGTGAACAGCTGAATGCGTTTCGAAATGTACAACTTGGCCGTCTCAACAGAATTTAATAGACATCAATAATTTAGAGCGTTAGAAGCTAGAGCTAGTTTTGGCTAGTTGCATGTTCACATTAACATCAGCTGCTTTGCTTAATTAACTAAAAGTCTCGCACTCCAGATCCTGTGCAGAGGGGGCGTTGACATTGAAAACCATTACTGAAAACCACAAATGGTCGCTTTTCAATGGTGGCTTTTAAATGGTGGCTTTTAAATGGTGGCTTTTAAGCCTCAGCATCATCACAACATGTACTGGGGTTCTTGTCGGTGACTATTCACTGCAACAACAGTGAAAATATAGGGGCGTAACTTGCTTAGACCTCTCCTTAGCCTCATTCTATTTCTTGTACAGGATTTCTATCCGTTGCACCCAGAAGCTCGTGCGACACTCGCTTTGTGTTACGAGAGCTTCAGGGTTTCTCAGCTAGCTAACAGTTTGTTCAGGTTAACTGAGCTGACTCTTCTCAAGCTACAACTCAGAGTGTTTTGGAGTAGAGACTAGGGCTAAAGACAAGACAGTTTACTGTGTCACAGTAACCTACATGTGGAAACAAATCCACCATATCAGAAAATGATTTTTATTTACTGAATGGATCTACATCCACACCAGAGCAATCTGTTTCAGATATCTCTCTTTTTTCTAGCACAGTTCTTATATATTTATCCATTATTAATGTTTCTGTCAGTTCTGTAATGGACCTCCATGATGACACCTGCCATGATCGTAAAGAGACTTGTGACAGCAAAACATCGATTGGTTGCTTGGTGATCCAGGAATTTAGGCTTACTCTGCTGTTGATCTCACTGAAGGTCACTCTGGATAATCACCTGAATGTAAATTTAAAGGGTGAGAGGGGTTGTAAAGGGAGGGAAAGGAAGAAAAAGAAGGGATAAGGCAGATGGAGAGAGGGAGGGAAGGAGAGATCATTTGCATAGGAAGAGACGAGGAGGGGAGAAACGTTGAAAATTCTTTGAGAAATGTGGAAATATTCATGTTATGAAGCGGCATCAATTCATATAATTGCCAAGCAAACGCACAAATGTTTCTGTGCATGAAACACATTTCATCCTATACATCAGCTGTGGCTGCTTTTTTTTTTTTTAAAGGATGCATGGAAGCAAAATAAATTTGTGTGATTTATCCATGCTGAGCTTTAATGTCATTTGGTTTCTGTGCCTGTGTCTCTGTTTGTCATCTTGATTATTTTTCTCTTTTGAGGTAAGATGTTTTTAAAAGCTCATTGTGGGTTTGTTGTTTCACATGCACCGTTTGTACGTGCAAAGAAACAAAACATGAACTTAATATAAATGGGGCTTTTAAATTCCTGCTCTACACTGATCATATTCAGGAGCACGGTGACTACTCTTTTCCATAATCCATATCCTGCATCAGTGTGATGATTAGTATCCACTTCGATCCTCGTTAGTGGCACTGGCAAAGGAAGAAGGTTTTCTAAAGTCCAGACAGAGTGCTGCTCTTTGAGGCCTCTGCTGTGCCAGTAGGGAATCTGCTTCCTCCCTCCCTCCTCTGCTCTCACCACCATTATACTGGAGGTTCAAAGTGTTCCCCCACAGCACAAAATATCCATCTTCAGTAATGTAATCATGTACTGAGTTTTAAAATCTTATTTTCCAACGAAAAAAGTGCTGTGAGATGGGTGAGATAACTTCACTGGTTTCTAGTCAGTAGAATTTTAAACATTAACATATCATCGCCAAATTAATTGTGATACCTTGGTATAATTACTGTAAACAAATGATGATTGTTAGCCTCTATCCTCTATCTAGCCAGTGGTATTGTTCGTGCTTCTCACAATTAAGACCACATTTCCCATAAACCCCTTTGCTGTGTGCCACAAAGAGGATGTTACTACTTGTCCCCCCTCTCCCTCCCTGGTCTCACCCACTTTGTTTCTTTGGTCAAAAGGTTTCCTCTTTGATTGATCCGCTGTTTCCAGAAGCGCTGAAAGGTTTTGCTCCGTTTTGTGCTGTAAATCAATATCTCTTTGTGCCATAAAGCAATTAAGCAGATTTCCAGCGAAATCTGACCTGGTGGCACACAATGTAAAATGCAGTTATGAGGCCGGTAGAGGCTGACAGTCTTCTGGGTGATCGGCTTGTTTGTTTGCAGTAATTGCACTAATGCCTTAAAATGAATGTTACTGATGCATTTAAATAGAAGGCAGATGTTTCAAGATACTGTTGTATTTTCTAGAGTCACTGCTGCTAATAGTACGACATTAGCTTACTTGTTAAATGGGTATATTTTAGCAGTGCAGCACAGTCACACGGCTCTGACCTGTGTCTCTGTGGCACATCAGTCACCGGCCGCCAGCGCCGCTCCCTCCTGGAGAGTGAGCATGAATTTAAAAGCTCTCTCTACCCCTCCGGGCGATAAAACGACACTATTTGTCTGCGGCGCATTACACCCTGCGACGAAGGCATTTTGTATGCTCCGCGCCACATCCTTCTCTCCCCGCTCGTCTCTCGCTATCTCCCCCCCCCCCCCCCCCCCGCCCCCTCCCTCCCACTGTATTATACTTAAATACAATTCTGCGTTCGACACTCGGCGCCACTGAGATGATATCGAGTGGGCGCCGCTGCCTCTCTAACGCGCCTGTCATGGCCTTCTCAACATATGGTTTCAGATTACGTGGGGGAGTAATGGGCAAAGGGTGTTGCGGGGATCTAAGCCTCGCCATCAAACACTCTCCTCTCTCTCCTCTCTCTCTCTCTCTCATCCATTCTCTCCTCAAAGTAATGGTATTTTCCTGCTTTGCGTGTTTGTCTTTGAATTCGTTTGGTCCCTATTCAGAGTGTCCCTATTTACCCTTCTCAATTTTCTTGGTCATTAGAGGCAGTAAATCAATGCGAGGCCGGCCTCACATCTGTAATGTGTGTACATAATTTGGCTGGCTTAAAACAGCAGGTTCCAAGCATCTCCCTTTCCTCTCTCTCTCTTGTGTTTTCATCCTTGACTCCCTCTCTCTCCCTCTCTCTCTCTCTCTCTCTCTATCCCTCCCTCTCTTTGTACTCGTCAAGTGTAGCAGATCAAAGGAAGGAGCTGCGAAGCTCCCAGGCCTAAATTAGATTCATGCTTCCTTGAAAGAACAGAGAAATTGGTAGGACGAAATCCGAAGGTCAGATTCTGCGGTCTTCTCCCTCTCTGGACAAAAAAAAAAAGAAAAAAAAAAAAAAAAGGCGCCGCTCCCTGCCTCTGCCTTGGATCAGCTCTCTCTTGGCTATCAAACCCCTGCCCTCTTTCATTCTCTTCTTTTTTGCTCTCTCTCTCTCTCTCTCTCTCTCTCTCTCTCTCTTGTTCTCCCGCCCCTCGAGAAGTCCTCAACTTTCTCTCCTCATCTCGTTGTCTTCAGTGTCATCCCCCCTCTTCATCCCTCTCTCTCGCTCGCTCTCCCCTACTCTCTCTCTCCCCTACTCTCTCTCTCCCCTACTCTCTCTCTCTCTCTCTCTCTCTCTCTCTCTCTCTCTCGCTCTCTCTCTCTCTCCCCTACTCTCTCTCTCTCTCTCTCTGTATGTGGTCAACATGGACATGAAAGGTTGAAACACAAATTCCTGCAGCTCAGTACAAACACACAGTCACATACATTTTCTTGCAGTGCAAACATATTTTGCATGCATACGATAATAGCTACATAATTACATAAGGACTGCAATATATACATATTTGCATTCGTACAATTCCAATCCGTTCTGGCTGTGCAGTTATACATTTATGTCTATTTATGCCATTATAACTCGAGTACAGCTTTTTCCTTGCAGTCTTCAAAACACTCAGCTTCCTGTGCAGTATTCTATAGATATGTTTATATTTTCTTTTTCTATTACATAGCTTCCTATCGCAATTAGTCAGGCTCAGAGACCATGTGCATATTGTGTAGAAAGGAGGCCTATTTTCAAAATTATTATTTTTTTATTTGTATGTATATATATATGTACTACTTATACTGAGATACAACTTCTAAGAGACAATTACAAGTATTAATTTCTATATTAAAGTGTTTACCTCTCGCCCGTTTGTTTGTCTGTCAGCAGGATTTCCAAAAAAACGTATGAACTGATTTCCATAAAATGTGGTGGACAGATCGGCCTTGAGCCAACGAACAATTGTACGTCAGAAACATTGGCCATGGTTGAACTTGACCTCCATGCTTCCTTGTTTCCCTACCGATGTGATTTTGCTTCATGAATAATATCTCCGCCTGGCAAGTGCAAAATGGACGAGAAGTTGGTTACAGCTGTTTAAAAGTCTCTTTAAAAGACGACAGGAATAAACGTCTCAAACACGATGCGTGGAGAACGGCTGCATGCATCATTAGGGTCGATGGTAAACTCTGAAGTCACTGTATTGAGTTTTTACTTTTTGATTAATACTACCTAATAAGCGCTTTCCAGCTAATAATAACTCACCAAAACAAAACAATGTTATGAAAGGAAATTTTCCTGTTCACAAATTTGTAGCTGCAGACCGCTACACAGATGTAATCAAAGACTCATCAACCAAGTTTCCTGCAGTTTAAAGGCATGGCTAAGTTCACATGATATGCATGTTCAACATCAACCAAAACAAGCACATTGTGATATTATGCAATGATAGAATTTCAGCTTTGGAAAATGATTTGATATCAGAAAGATATTTTGGTCCCTATTTCACAAAACCACACAGCCACAGATGTCGTCTCAACTTTCATTTCATTTCATTATACTCTGGTTTTCAACATGGGTGCAGGCCGTCGTCTCAGCATCTATTCATCATCAAAATGTTTTCCGGGGCCTCTGCACCTCTGCCTCCGCTCTTCCGTCCATCTTCTTTATATTCCAAGTTTTCTCTCCATGTTTAATGTGTAATAAGAGAGACGAGACAACATGTGCTGTGCCACGCTGAGTTCAAAGACCCTCATGTAGCTGGGAGACGAGGGCTTCTGTGATGCGGGGATCTGGGAGTGCAGGACTCAGCTGGAGCGGACCAAAAGGTCCGCTGCACTCCGACAGTTTTGATCATGCCGAGGACACACTCGCTCCCAGCGATGATGCAAGCCCTCGTCTGGTCTGAGGAGTGAGAAAGGGACGACTCTGGTTTGCTTTGTTAATGTTAATGCCTGTGTTATTCCTCTGATGTGTGTTTTCATGCTGCAAGTTTGACGCAAGACTGTTTTTAACGTAACTGAATGGAGATGTATGATTCATATGAGTCAAAAGAAAAGGCTTTTCATTATTAATGGCAGAGTAGCAACACAGACGTGAAAGATTTGATGATGCTGTAACTCTGATGGTGTTTAAATGGCTGCAGCTTAGTGCTGCCTTGAGAATGTAATGGCGAATGGTTACTGGTCTTGGCTCTTGATCAGCACCGTCCAGTTCCTGCTTCTTTCTTCCAGTTTGAGATTGAATCAATAGCAGTTATTGCCTAGTCTTTGAAATTGCCCCAGTGGCTGCTAATGGTGTGCAGGGCAGCACATTTGTCTGGCCAGAGCGGTTGGTACATCCCAAAATCCACTTCACACTTTGGCTATTTGACCATACGACTATTTTTAGAATAGAACAGGACCTCCAAGGCATTGGTCACACAAAATATTGGCAGGTAAAGTAGACAAACCCGCCCAGCCATGGACAAAATTAAAGTGAAGCTGAAACAAGCGTATGAAGAGCGACCTTGCAGGTTAATTTTAACTGCTATTTCATTTCTTGCTGAAATAAATTGATATACAGTATGTGTGAACGCCAACTTAACTGAGTGGTTTCTAACCTTGGAGAGTTCTGTACCATTTGGAAAATGTGACACCGACACTGACAAACAAACAAATTGTGATATTTGTAGACTATTTCTGTTGCTGGTTGACAAAATAACACCTTTACAGACTGGATCCTCGATATTTCAGAAATGCTGAATGAGGTAATGAGTTTCTTTTTTTTACTAATACGGAAAGCGATTACAAAAACACAAGACTTTTGATCCCTGTGACACGACTGCGTGACAAACTATCGTCAACCTTGGTAGTTTTAGTTATTGCAACTCATTGTGTTTTCACAGGGAAATAGAGATTTGACAGGTGATACGAACAACTAATGTGAACTGTCTTGGGTTCAGCTGTTCTCCACACAGGCAGTGGATTCACTCTCTCCCCTCAGAGGGCTGATGTCATCAGACATTGTCCAAGTCACTTTTAATTTGTTGATGCAAAGCATGTCAGCAAAATGATAACTCCATTAAATTACACGTGGGAACCTGCAATTAGAAATTCAAATTCGAGCTCTGCGGGACGCTAATTTCCATGGAACTTTACACGGAGATGCACTGTGCTCGGAAAATCAGACTCAGAATGCAAAAGACTTTAATTACATGGCAATTATTGTACGCTGAGTTAGACTGTATTGTTATTAAGGGCTTTTGTTTTGGTTGTCACCGCAGCCAGGGCCGTTGACTGTATATCCCACTTTAGGGTGCCATTCATAGTATCAAACATGTGAAAGATTAAAGTGCTTTACAAATACAAGTTTTATTGTTTGGTAACTGTTAAGTGAATCCTGGGCAGCGGGTGGTTTAGGGGTTAGAAAGCCCATCCCAGTGTGTGTCAATCACCATCATGTGTCTTACAGCAGAAGCTCTGATTACCAACAGAGAGAGGGGAATGGAAAACTACAGTGTTAGTTACAGAAGCCCAAAGCCTTCCAGTTACACCGTTAGGTTGAAATGAACAACAAAAGTTAGCACTGGAAGGCAAAATGCTGAAGATATGCGGCAGGATGAGGTGGCAGGTGGCTTAAAGCTGCAGCAGGCAAGATTTTGACGTAAAAATATCCCATGTTATCAGGCTAAATCACAAGGTGGGGCTGCAACAGAGAAGAGCGTCCCATCTCTTCCAGTAGATTCACACACTTTGCCCAAATGAAACTCTGGTGTCAGGTACGGACACTTCTCCACCCACATGAAGTGAAGAATTGTAACTGAAGAGGGAAATACTAACTGTATTTCAGCAAGCAGTGAGCGGCGCTGCATCAGAGAAAGTTGGACTCACCAATTTCCTTTTCCTCTTTCGTCCCTTTGTTTTTTTTTTTTTGGATTAAAACAATCACAGAGGTTTACAGGTTCGCTCCCTGCAACAGCCAAAGTGTCCATCAACAGCAGGGCGTCCTTGAGGAAGACATTGAACCCCTACCTGCTTAGACTCATTGGAATTAACTCTAAATAACAGCATCAGCTACAAAACGCTGATATGTAAATCACTGAGATCGAAATGAAGGACAAATACACTGTGTTCGACTGTGAAGCCGAAGAAACGGAGAGAGAAATGCAGGTGCGCGATTAAAACAAAACATCACAATGATTTGCAGCAATTATCTTTGATTACCCTTCCCCCCCTCTCACTGACGAGACACGCCAACACTAATCACTGTGCTAGCTGCAAACTTTTCCAAGAGCCGACAATTACAGTGATTGTCTGAGAAAGACGAGGTCCTTCACTGGTTCTCACTCTGACGCTATTCGTCCATTTTCGTTTAGGCAAGAAGATCAGATTTCAATTTGCAATAGCTTTATTTTGCCAAGTAGAACGGCTGCACAAAGAAATCTGACCTGGTTAACTGGTATTGACATGTAACGAGACAGTTAGACAGTATAGGACTGACACATTAGGTGCAGGACAAAACATAACAAGAACTCACATATAGTAAAGAAAAGACGTACTGTGTAAAATTTCAAGGCCAGAGAAAAGCACCAATTAAGCAGCAGTGGCGTAGTTTCTCCAATAGGAAGTGTTATTACGACGTGTTCTGCAAGAGACAAACAATATGCGAGAGAGAGAGAGATGCATCTTTCTGTCCTTTGCACTTTGGAAATTCAATAGCTAGATATTCATGTTCACTTATTTCTTTATCTCTGCTGCAATGCCGGTTCCATTCAGCGAAAAATGAGCAATGATGGAAGCTGAATTAGTTGAATAAGCCATGGAGGCTGTTTGAATGGGCGAGGGCGTCTAGTAATTAGAGACTTTTCTGTAGCTGGAAGATTACAGATTCACATCCCTGCAATAACCAACATGTGCACATCAACAACCATGTGTCATGTCAAAAGCAATATTTTGGGATTGAAGCTGCTGATAACCAATATTTTGTTTTGTTATTATTCCCAATATTTTGATATTCATTATCTCAAAATTTGACAATTTTCATGCCAACAAAAATCCTCCAAAATGACAAGTATTCAGTGTTTTCCCCAGAACTTCCTCCTTGGCAGGGTGCAGAAGCCTCTCAAACAGCTTTTAGACAAGCGGCTGTCAATCATGCGCCATCGAGGCCCGAGAGTCTGCGGGTTTTCCTTCCGAACCAGCTGCTGCAGTGTTTGGTTGGAAGGAAAACCTGCAGGCTCTTGGGCCTCGACTGCAGACTGGCTGAGACCGTCATGTGGCACAACACTGAAAAACATGGAAATGAATGTTTTTGCGGCAGGTTGACTCCCACACCACACTGGAGGAGTGAGGAGGCGATATCTGATTTTTAGTAAAGGGGCAACATCGGCCCAATATATCAGCAGAACGATGTATCAGTCTAACTCTAGAAGACACTAAACTGCTCACTCATTGTAAGTCACTGTGGATCAGGGCAACAGCCAAACACCCAAAATGTAAATGAAGGAGTGATGGAAAGATTGACTATTCATTCTAGAGAGTAATTCTTCTCCCTTATTTTATTCAGTGTTTTAAAAGACCAGATCAAACTTACAAAAGTGAGTTGGTATAGAATTTGAAGCCATGATTGCCTTCAATGCTGTGGCTCCTGGATGAACTGATTCATAACATAATAATAACTTAATAATAATAACTTTATTTGTATAGCACCTTTCATGCAGAGAAGCAACTCAAAGTGCTTTCCAGCAGACACACAATCAACAAAGCAATGATGAAACCACAAGATAAAAGAAAATAAAAGCAATAATAGCAGTAATAGATAAATAAGTAGTGACATCATTACTTAATAAAAACAATAAGTTAGATAGAGTTAAATAGATGAATAGAGTTAAATAGTGTAACAATAATATGTTGGTGAATGGATGATTGTGTAATTCGTCTGTTACTCTTTATGTGCAAGACAAATTCCCTTTGGAGTGAGTAAAGATCCATTGTATTGTATTGTATTGTATTCTATTGTATTGTATTGTATTCTATTCCAGCAGTACTCAATTGACACAACATTGATATAATATTGTTCACAACTCTCTCTAATAACATACCATCTTTCACTGGTGAGTCATTGGGGCAAACTGCTATTCCTCATTCAGTAAAAACAACATACAGTAAGTCTAAAATTAGCTAATGTTTCCCAAGTTCCACACAGCCAGTGCGAGTCCATTTTCAAAGTGTAATTGTTGACACAGCTGATGTAACTGTAACAGGCGCGATTCATCACTGTCGCGGCATCATTACTGCCATAATTTAACTGAACATGGGTCATCAAAACAAGCCCTGGCAAACCAGGAGCCATTCATCTTTTCTCTGTCTCTCTCTCATCTGCTAATTTAGAGTGAGGGAGGACCGGCACTAATGTTTGTTAGTGAGAATCATTTAGTTTCTACAGTGTCTGACTGGTCACTTGATTAATTGATCAGTGTATTTGGGGGGGATGGATTGTTTGCTCCATTGATTGACTGATGGGTAAGTTGGTTTGTAGATGAGTCATCTTGTTTAGTGTGTCGAGGCTTAACATGCAATCATAGGTTACAGATCGTTTTCTTTGGCCTGAACGAGAGTGGAAAAGTTTACTTTATTAAATTTGTTTGATTCATTTAGGTTAACGCTGTCTAATTACAAACAAACCAGGTATTGCACAGTCACCTGGACTCACAAGCAGGAACTGGAGGTTTTGCTAACCGGTCATCCTGCAGCTTATAGATTTTAGCGGCAGGGAGGAGTCAAAACAAATCCGATTCCAGGCAATACTGCGAGTAAGGCAATAGTCTTATTAAACGGTCTACATGATTTCATACACTGACAACTTCCCGTAACAATCCAGTTTACATGTACTGAAGTACTTTGATTATGCAGAGAGAATTTTGGTGTTTTTGCTAAAAAAAAATCTATTGTTCCCTGTCCTGCTGCTATCAAATTTTACCAAAAGAATTCATCAGTCATAATTCTGAACTAGCCATAGTAGGCTATGTTGCAATTACTTTTGAGACACCTGACGGAGAGAAGGAGACGATCCATGCAACTGATACACCTGGCAACCTGTTTTTGGATGAGGATACAGAATGAGGATTGGTGGGAGCGAGCGGTCCCGAGAGAGTTCAGTGATGTAAAGTGGAGAGAGAACTTTAGACGGGAGCTGTGTGAAGCACGGGGTCCGGTGCGTCCCCGGGATGTCACCGTCTGTCCCGCTGCACTCCTGACGATGACAGTGACGGCAACTGTTTGAACTCAGAAGCTGTGTGGAATACAGAGTTACAGCCAAACCAGTTTGATCTGCACAAAAAAGCACCATAGAAGAAGAAGTTTGCGTTCCTATTTTGCAAGATTTTTTCCAGCTTTGAGAGGGACACACACCCTGGAGCAAACCCTGGGTAGCAAATAACCAGCAAGCTTGAAACAAAAGCTTGAATGTGCAAGCTTGAAACAAAAGATACAAACTTACATGAGAAAAGTATGCAGGTATGGGAGAGCGTGAGCAGAATTATTGGTTAATGTGAAATACAGTCAGACATTGTGACACCTAAACTTAAACAGTGATCTGAAGGGCAAACATTAATCACAATTTCAAACATGGCAGTCTCATTTGTTGCCGAAATCCCTTTACATTCATGCATTAAAAGGAATTTCACCCGAGCAGGAGGAGGGCTACATTTTCTTTTGATCAAAGGCAATCACAAAATGTGCTTTGGTAAAACTCAACTGTGCTTCTAAAAATGCAGTGAGAAAAAGTGGAAAATACAGTGTCAGAGTAAATCAGTTTGAGGCAGAAATAACTGGGGGGACAATTCATCCTTCTCTATAACTTTGAGGGGAACATGACCCCGTCTCCCCCCAAATCTACACCTATGGATCCTAATAAAAGCAAAATAACGAAATATTGAATTTACACTGCCAGTCAAAAGTTTGGACACACCAAATTTTTACTATTTTCCACATTTTAGAATAAAAGTAAAGACATCGAAACTATGAAATAACACAAATGGAATTACGCAGCGACCAAAAAAGTGTTAAACAAATCAAAACTATCTTATATTTTAGATTCTTTAAAGTAGCCGCCCTTTGCCTTGATGGAAAGGCAAAGGCTTTGGAAACACACAATACATAGGCATCAACTTCACTATTTATATTTGTCAAAGAAACAAATTTCAAGCATTTAAGCAGAAGCCTTTAGATCAAAATGGCTTTAAGAGAATGAAGAACATTCATTTAGGTGGGTCCAAACTTTTGCCTGGTAGTGCAGATCTTAGATATTCAGCTGATGCTCTTGTCTAGAGTAACTGACCATGAGTGAGTAGGAGCGGTTCATTTTCTCGCTCTAGGACACTGACATACAGTATATGAACATGCTAGTGGACACACACGTGGTTTTGCAGATTCAGACCTGTGACCTCTGGGTGCGGGGCCGGCCTCTCTAACCAGCCACGGGGGGGTTTGAATATCGACAGTCTTCACTCAGCATGGAGCCTGCTAGAATATAGGGAGGAGTCTGCTGCCCCGCTCCTCTAATCACAGAGATATCCACCGTGAAACGACCACAAGCGCTTCCTGTGTTTTCACCCCCCCTCCTCCCGGATCGATGGCTGATCGATGAGTGTGTGCGCTCGCTCTCTCTCTCTCTCTCCTTGATCCGGCCTCAGAAAAAAACATGTTCTCATTTGTGTTTACTTTCAAGCCAAGATCACAACAGGCCGCGGCGGCGTTATGGATTCTTCACAGGCCTTGACCTCCTGTCCCGAATTAACTCCGCAGGGAAAACAGTCAGTAATGTTTTCCTTTACGATGCCTTACTCCAGCGTACATGTGTATTAACCCACAGAAAAACTGCAATGTCCTGGATTTGAATCCGGCCCAGGACCTTTGTTGCGTGTCATCTCCTCTCTTTCTCTTTCTCTTTCTACTTTCCACTATCTAATAAAGGCAAAAAAGCGCCAAAAAATCTTAAAAACAAAAAAGAAAAGTATTTTAAGTAGACAATAATACAGTTAGTAGGCTACTGTGTTAGTACAACCAGTTGCCAAATCCCCAAAAATTGTGTACATACAAATTTTTTCCATAGGTTACATTGAAATAAAGCCTTTAGCAAGTGCTTATGTAATTACTGTAATATGTTGTCAAAACATTCTCCTAAGTGGTTTGAAAATATATTATAATCTGTTAATGTAATACATTTCTGTGATTATTACTTTATAAGTGGTGTCACATATTCTCAACTCGTGATGTAAGAATATTGACTAATAGTGTAGAAACTCAAGGGCATGTTTCAAGCTTCAAATGGGTTTTTATGTTTTATATTTCTAATGCTTCAAGCATCAACAGCAATTAACAATATTCTAATTGCATCTAAGTTAAAGGTGTTTAGCTGATGCTCTGCAGAGCGACTTACAATAGCTGTGATGTGTGCGTCTCTTGATGCGTACAGCTGCCTCTTGTTCTGCTGAACCCTGTGAGTCATGTGTCGGCCTTCACCGCTGCAAGCAAAAGCCAAGCCAAACATTTCCAATAAGCTTTCACTTTGAGAATAGAATCATTATCGACAGCGATGGACAGCCGTAAGCAAGGTCACCGAGTCTCAAAGCAAACGCATTAGAGACACGCTGCGTTTTACATGCATGGATCCTGTTCTCAACCTGGTTACCTGGCATAGTTACCACAGCTCTTCTGCTGGCAGGCTGTATAGTATCTGTGGATTCTGTGGATTCTGTTAACTGGTTCAGTCTTGGCAACAGGGAGAGTCAAAGGTTCATGTTAACACCTTCACCTGAATGTAAACACAGGTAAACATAGTCACTGAGACAAACTGCCATCCAGCCGGCGGCCACACTGATCCGCTGCGTCCGTCCGTCTCCGTTCATTTCAATTCATTTTCAGTGAGAGCTGTCTGTTGTCCGGACAGGACCGATGACGCTCCGGCTGTCAGATTTCCATCCGTTTTGACGGACATAAAGTTCAACCCAGTTCAACTTTTTCTGGATGGACGAATTCGTCAGCGTCCGTTCAGCCAATCAGAGGCGTTCCTACGTTTGTTTTGGAAAAAACCAGCGGCGAACACAGAGACGACGGTCCGACCACAACAAAGATAAAACAGAGAAAGTCTGGTGTGACGTTGGGATGACTGCAGGTTTTCCAGCTCAGTTTCTTATTGAATTTATACAGTAGAGTCTGTTTCTTCTTGTTTCTATGAAGCAGCTCCGTTATGAACAAAGCTTCCTGTTCTTCTGCCTCGCCGCCATGTTGACGCTCAGAACGAACCAACACACACACACACATCTATCAGTCGGTTAATTCTGTCTGTTTTCTGATGGATGAGTGCGACCGCCGCCTAGCTGTTGTGGGGAGTTGTACATTAGTTGTATTATTAAATGATCCAATTAAAAAATATTGCACTCATTATAATGTAATAATCTATAGTCAATGTAATAATAATAAGTCAATGTATTCCCTGTCTGTTGTGTTTTATTTCTATTTAAACTGTAACTGTAACCGATGTTTGTATTCTCTGTCTGTTGTGTTTTATTTCTATTTAAACTCTAACTGTAACTGATGTTTGTATTCTCTGTCTGTTGTGTTTTGTTTGTCTGTTGTTTGTTTTAAACTGTAACTGGTGTGCTGTCTTGGCCACGTCTCCCTCGGAAAAGAGATTTCAATCTCAAGGGACTTCCTGGTTAAATGAAGGTTAAATAAAAAAAACAACCAAAAAAAACATTCACAATTAAATTCTCAGTCTGGCCATGCCGACTCAGGAAATGAAGCGTACAACATAGTAAGCAGTGGGCAGCATATGAAACAATATTCATGAGTAAAACAACATTCACAGCATTGTTATCAGTCTGGTCGGCCAGGTTCATGTTTTTCTTACACCGGGCAGGCAGGTGGAGACATGGCTGAATCTGAAGAGCTCATTTGCATTTTGGAAACAAAAACCTGAAGTTTGTCATTCAGTATTTCTAAAATATGGAGCATTCAGCTTGTAACAGTGGACTTGGTTCCCTGCTGTCCTTTAACACTAGAAAGGCCAAACACAGTCAACTGCTGCTTTGAATTTTTTAATTAAAATATCTCAGCTTTCAAAATGACTTTCCCCAGACCCAATTTCTGTACAAACCGGTTTTACAAGACTGCAAGGAAATCCATCGGACTTTCTAGAGTTAACGAGTTCTATTATTCGTTTTCATTTTGTGCCATCATCCAATTTATGAGAGGAAGTGTCACTATTTTTGAATGGTGGATATCTCATTTTTGAATGAATCTCTTCTCATGTAGCGATACGCCTAGTCTCCTGTTGATTTTGCACTGTACACGAGGAGCTGCTGTCCTTGCACCATGTGTATCAGGGTATACTATGTTATAATTTGTCTAAATGTAGCGGAAGATGAAAGTTGAGACGACGTCTGTGGTCGTCCAGAGCTGCTACCTGCATCGTGTTGTGAAATCAGGACCTAAATATCTTTTTTATATCAGTTCAGAATCAGACCTGTGACCTCTGGGTGCGGGGCCGGCCTCTCTAACCAGTCACAGGGGGTTTGAATATCGACAGTCTTAAAGTGGATACAGACAACTTTTCAACTTTCCCCCTGTTGTCCCCCCTAGCGTTTCCAAGTGGTACTGTTGTTTGCGCCGCTGTCGCAAAGACAACCGGATCTTTCTTTTGTTCCAGAAACCAACATGGATGGTCCTGGCTTCCTTGTAGCTCCTGGTTCGTTTTCTGGCTGCTAGCGGTGGCGTTAGCAACATGGCTAACGCCACCGCTACTTATCTTATTCCTCTTTTGGTTGTGCAATGGATGACGCACTTCCTTTGTGCCGTAAATCGAGCCTTCATTCTCCCGGGAGATCGTACCCGGTGGCAGACAGAATTGCATAGTGAAAGCGAGGCTTATAGGGAACCAATCTAAACGCCGATGGTGTCATTATTCTATAGCCATTACACTGTGCAATCAACATTTACTTCATAATGATAAGTTAAAGCAAAAAAAGTTGTCTATAGGGTCTTTAACTCAGCCTGCTAGAATAGGGAGGAGTTTCCAAAGGTGTTTGAATATGATTTTTTACCGTGCCATCATATCATATTGTGAATATTTTGTTCTCATTTTGCTTGGTGTTGAACCTGCATGTCATGTAAACCTAACAGTTGGTCATCTCTTGCGTGTTGGCGTCCATCAAATGCTTGGGTTTCCTTTAAATGTTAAGAATTTAGCCGACTCCTCTATCCAGAGTGAGTTACAGTGAGCAGGTATGAGTTGCTCAAGGACACTTCAGCAGGACACACATGGCTGTTGAGGTACACATGTTAGCTGTTTCTACTGATTCTATATTGTTTTTTATATTACTGTTTTTATTGGTTTATATTGTCTTTTATTCTTCTCTGTCTTTCAGCAAAGTACACAAGCAACCACTAAGCTAAATTCCTAATATGTGCAAACCTGGCCAATAAAATGATTCTGATTCTGTTGCAGGAATCAAACCTGCTAAGTTTCTCTGAACCTCTGTACCAGCCGCCAAGTCACCCAGTTTAAGTCCCAGCAAAACAAAACAACAGCATGTTGCTTTCCCCCATAATGCCTCCCCAGACATGTAGACAACACAGACACAACACACAGCCCCCCCCCCCCACACACACACACACACCCCTCCCCCCGGGACGCAGTGCCCTCTCCGCTGGCTCGCCGCCATTTTCCAGCTACTAAATGTCAACGCGAAAGGAATGCTGTGGTTTATGAGCACCTGGACGAGGAACAAAAGAATAAAAAAAAAAAAAATTGGCTGGGAGAGAGGGAGGAGAAGAAGAAAAAAAACATTAAATTAATCCTCTAAAAGCCTTTTAGCGATATTGCCCTCCCACAGCGATCTGGTAGCGCACACAGAGACCACTTCCCATCATTTAATTCCAGCTGAAATTTAATTTAGTCCGAGAGCTATTCATTTTGTAGAACGAATGCACCCCCCCCCCAGCCCCCACCCACCACCCACCACCCCAACATGCATACATATGCAACACACACCCCCCTCCGCCATGCACACACACACACACACACACACACACACACACACAGGTGACTCAGTTGCCATTCTATATCCATTTTTTTTCTGACTAATGTATTTGACATGGTGAATGGCGGATGTGCTTAATCACCCCCCCCCCCCCCCCCCCCCCCCCCCCCCCCCACAGACACACACACGCACACACACACACACACACACACACACACACACACACATCCCACGCAGCCCAGTACAACACAGGAATTTCGTGACAAGGACTTCATGCTGAGTCACTTGGCCATTTTGCTTAAGTGCACTTCTAGGAAGGGACCGGCTCTCCACATTTCCCTTTGATTTATCCAGCTGCAATTTCTCTCTTCTATGCATCATGGGAAAGACAGTGGGGGGGTTGGATGGAGGGGAGGGGGAGGGGGGAGGGGGGGGGGGGGGGGGGGGGTCGATGGTGATGCAGAAAGACAATTTATTACCTTGTAAGGTTTCACCTGAAGGCTTTTCCAGCCGTAGCGTGTCCCCAGAATATTATGAGGTACAGGAAATGTGTTCATCGCCAGCAAATATTTCTTGCTTTAACAGACATTCAGTGTGATAGCCATGTTCAACTGATGGTCAATTTGAAATCATCACAAAATCAGGAAGATGTAAAGTCATGATGTACATGCAAGGTAGGCTCATGCCTCCCAGCAAGGTCACTGATTGAAAAAAAAAAAATGACAGTTTGCTTTTGCTCTAATTTTGGTACCTTGGACCCAAATCTGAGAATATTTTTATTGCTAGATATGATTTTGTCCAGCATTCCATGACTATCTGTATCGTAGGTAGAGAGATAACAGTTAAACTATGCTCAAACCAGTCATTCTTCTACATTCTCTAATCGTCTTAACTTCTTGTAAATGATGTTGAAGTTTAATAATTCATCAATTTTCTGGGGACCCCCTGGAGCTCCCTCACAGACCCCTGGTGGTCCCTGGACCCCACGTTGAGAACCACCGGCCTATGAGATGTGCACCTAGTTAGTCCAATTTGAACTGGCATTGTCCGAGATGAGAGTGAGTTTTCTTCCCACAGCTTCATGGACAGGCTTTCGTCACAAAAAAGTTAATACACAGCGTCTTTACAACCATGTAAAGAGAAACTGGCAAAACAGCAGTAGCAGGTATTGCTTTACCCAGAATGACCCCTTCTTTTTTTTTTTTAAAAGCAAGAATTCCCTGTTTTAGACTGATTAGTTTTAGGCCACATTTCCCCTAAGCACCTCAGTGACAGACAGAAGTTTGTAATATTTTAAGAGCACTGACCTTTTTATATACCACCTGCTGAGGAAATCTCCACATCAAACGGCCCTCTTGATGCCTCGAGGAGCCGGGCCTGCAGCTGTCCCCCCCCTCGCCCAAAACACACACACACACACACACACACACACACACACACGATGCCCACCACACCAGCTGATCAAAGGCCCTGTTCGAAGCTTCCCCACTGGGAAGTCCTGGCAGGAGAGCCCCATGCTTTGATTCAAGCCTATTCTCTCACAGCAACATGTCTGTGCGTCTTACAACATCCTGCCAGCAGCTCACCTCAGACGACCGGAAACAGGTTACGGACACAAGGTCATGAGGTGGTGGGCGGGGTGGGGGGGTGTAGGCACTATCTTCTCATCTCAATTATCACAGTCATGTCAACAAACCTATATCATTCTGCTACCAAACTTTATTACCATACACTGTTTGTCTTGCAGTCCTTTTTAAGACGTAGTTAAAATCTGCTGTAGGCAACTTCGATTCCAAATGGCAATGAGCGGTAACTGTTTGAAAACTGTTTGAGCTTCACGACCCAGAAATCCTGTAACATGACGTCAGTAAACGTCACACAGCACACTCATGTTTACCGACCCGGCCGCTCTGTGATGCTTTATACCAAAGGAAACCAAAGAGACGAGGGAGGAAAAGATCTAACGTTGGTGAGTCCAGCTTTCTCTGCTGCTGTTTAGGAGACCGTTTGGATTTTGGGCACAAAAGATTTTTCTGACACAATTTCAGTTGGGCAAACAGGGCGAATCTACAGCATCTCACTTTTTGTGGTGATGGGACTCTGTTCTCTGTTGCAGCCCCACTATGTGATGTAGGCTGATAAAGCAGGTGGATTTTTACATAAAAATGCAGGTGCAGCTTTAACCATGGTTGTTCAGTGGCATTTACCAGTACACAAGATCTGAAATCTGATATAAATGGTGTGGATGTTGGGGGGTGGGGGGCATTGACACTAAAAGGGTTATCAAGTGGGCTCCTAACATCACAGATGTTTGTTGAATTGGCCCACAACACCTCATCACAGCACAATGGTGTGATGGTATAGCTGCAGTTTCCATAGCAACATACTGAAAGGTGTGATTTTCCATCATCAATTATCTCTGCCATTTCAGATCAACTATTTTGACAAATGCCTCACCACAAACATGCATTAGTAAAAGACTTGACTAATTCTGAATGCAAATTTCAGAACCTCTATGCAGCTCTAATATGCATGTAAGGTGGAAAGGTAAATTCATGTGAACTTAACTACAAACTTAACTAATTTTCATGGCAGAGTAGCTTAACCTCGTGGCTTGTTTACCAAAAAAACAAATAAATTCTATATACTATTTTAGATATTATAATTTAGGCATCATATACCCCCTGGACTGTAGCATCATGTAACCTGTAGTCATGCATTGTAGATATTAATAGTCAGCTTAACCTATGGCCATGTGTTGACCAGCATTATGACAAACTGAACTATCTGCAGCTGGTTGGTAAGCTAGGCGTATCGATGCTTTTCTGCTCTACACCTGTTTAAGGTTTAAACATTATTGGTCCCTTCATACCTTATAAATTGTGGATCCCAGTGTTACTGTCTTATCTGGAGTTGCAAGGTTTTTGCAGGATTTGACAGTCAGCGTGTCAAGATCCTAGCAGGATCATTCCATCAGCAAAACTGAAATTGTCAGCTTCCAATGTAAAAGAAAAAAAAAAAGTTAATCTGCAGTCTGCCCAGAGGTGGTGGGAAAGTGTTTGAACAAGAGTAGAAATAGCTACACTTCCAATCAAGGCTGAACAGAAAAGTCATCAAAAAGTAGCAAAATGCAGAATACTTTTTTTATTTCTTATTTAAATCTCTGAGATCACTTTGAGGGTAGGAACCTCATTTACAACAAATGCTGAGTTACAAAAACAAAACAAAACAAAACAAGAATCAAACATCAATCAAAGCTGCTGCATTCAAATAAAACCAAATTCATAATCAAAACATCAAAATGCTCCAGTGTTATCAGGGTATCAAGCTTTAAGATGCACTGTAATTCATTCCAAGTATGAGTGGCATTTCATTTTACAGCCTAGACTCTGCACTAAAGAAAAGTCCTATGATACTGCAGGTCTGTCTCAGGTGTGTGGGTTCAAAACTCACAGACAAAAACAACAAGAACTCACACACTGATACGAAAAAAGGACTGACATTTAGTAACATAAGGTGCAAAAGTGATGTCTTGCGAGGTCTTTTTTCTTCACAATCATTGCAGGATGCTTTCACACATCTAATTAAAACATCACACAGAAATGCTTGACTATGATAAACACATATTTGAGCAGCAGGGCGGCATGGTGTGTAGGCTCCCAGGTTCAAGCCCCCATGTTGGCAAGCGTCCTCGAGCAAGACACTGAATCTCTACCAGCTCCAGGGTTTCTATAGCTGACCGTGACCTCTGACCTCCCTGTGGAGGGGGGGGGGGGGGCGAGCAAAAAACCAATTTGCCTGCAGTGATAAATGAAGCTTCAGATTCTTATTACATTATTAACTCTGATAAGTGACAGATAACTGGCTGCTTGTGGGCTGAATCTGGCAGTAAACTGACTGTAGGACTGCAGTTGTCAAAGCTTTGTACTGGCACGCATTGCTACAGAACCGCCTGAGAAATTGGCTCCTGCAATAAGTATTTGATATTCTTTCCTTCCCGAGGCTTTTGTCAGATGCTATCTTTTCTCTTAAAATGTAGCTTTCTGTTATTAATACCTCAAAATGGACCCTGTTGAACCGCACTGAACTAACCTGAACTTCTACATCTACAAATATCATGAATCCTCGTACGAGGAGACGAGTCGCCCTCAGAAGAGACTTGCCAAGATCTGGGCCACAGATCTTTCGGGATATGTTTGTTATGTAACGTCGAATCTGTTACTCAGCTCGATGCCGAGATTTTTCAGAGTGCCACTTTTTACCCAGAGTGCTGAGCTCTGAGGTCTTTGCTAACTGGGCTGGAAAACGTGCTAATGGCAAGTGCGAAGAGGAGAGGGCAAACACAGTATCCCAGTATCCAAGGTTGTAGTATTTTTCAAGGTGTAGCAAGGGGGGGGGGGGGGGGGGGGGGGGGGGGGGCTGTGGTGCTTCAGAGGTGACCTTGCTCTATCTGTATGGATGTACTGTATGTTTCCCCTTTCCTCTTTTGACCCCATTATGGTACATGTCTAACCTTTGTGTCCCATACATGAGAAGCGCAATTTATCGTTGGTCCACTGAACTGTGGGAATTTGCTTTCAGTGTGCGTGTGTGTGTGTGTGGGTATGTGTAAGTTTACGTATGTGTGTATTAATGTTTGGATGTCTGTGTGTGTGTGTTTGTGTTCTGGTATTTCTATGTGTACAAAAAAGTTATTTAAGTCAAAATAAAGCAGTGTTTAGTTTAGCATGTACTGTACTTGCAACTTGCATTGCAACAAACACTCATTTGTAAGTTAGCATGCTAACCGTGATGCTAATGCTAAGCTAACGCTAATGCTATGCTAGCACAAACAAACAGTGCTACTGACAGACTATAAACATACTGATAAAGGTACAAACAGAAACAAACATAAGAATTAGCACTGCTAAATAATGACGACTAATTGTCCTCACAAGGATACAAAGATGAGGAAAATCTTCCATGGTGAGCTGAATTTTTGCTGCTTCTCACTTTTAACTGGTTTAGGATTAGGGTTAGGTTAGTATAGGGCTAAAACTTGAATCTAGGTTTAAGATTAGAATTAGGATTATGTGTAAATAAGGGTAGGGGGTTTAGGTTAAAGATAGTTTTAGGATTAAAATGAGTATTAGGATTAGATTTTGGTTAAGGTAAGGGTTAAGGTTATGCATGTAGTGGAGAACGTTAGGATTTGGGGTAGGGTTAGGGAATGAATGTATTCAATGATGCGTCAATGATATAGTCAATGGTCCTCACAAGTATAGTAACACAAGAGTGTGTGTGTGTGAGAAAGTCTTGTGGTAGAGATGGAGACTGAAACAGGGAAGTTCTCCACCTGTGCTGTTACTCAGGGTCACTTTCCCCCAGCGCTGCCAGGCGGTGCATTAAAAGCTCGCACCGTTTCTTGACTGCAAGGTGATGGAGTCTGCAGCTTTTGTCCTGACACACTCTGCTTCCACCTTACAGAGTGATGAGAGACGCCCCCGGCTGTCAATCCACTTAACACACACACGTTGTGAACATGCATACAACATGTACACACGCATGTTTACACACATGACAACTCCATTCCCTGATTGGTGGATCAAGACCAAAGGATGGTCAACTTTTTGTCAAATGAACACCGTCTGCCTTTTCATGCATGGGCTCAAATCTTAGCCCATATACTCTTACGTAGGCTTTACTTTGTTACTGTAATTTCCATAACAGATTTTTCACTAACTAAATGGATAGTCATTAGCCTTCGAATATCAAAAGTAGGGATGCACCGATATGGAAATTTTGGACCAATACCGATAGCCGATTTTTCAAACACCACAATCGGCCGATACCGATAGCCTGCCGATATTTTGTTTCGTATTGACCCATTTGTGCCCTGCCAAAATAATCTATATTCTGTCCTTCATTATACTTTGCAATGAATATAGATTTAAGGATCAGCTTTTATTGTAACATTCTTTCACATAACCAAAAATGCCTTTTTTAATTATAACATAGTATTGTTACCTCACGCTGATAGGCTGTCCTTCCATTCAAACTTGAACGTCTTTGGAACAGATTAGTGACGCAATATATGTTAATGAGTATCAGCCACTGCCATCGGTGGATTTAATCTTATCAGCCGATGAGCCGATTGTAGTCAACAATGCAAAAATCGTCCATTTCCGATATTCAACCGATATATCTGTGCATCACTAATCAAAAGTATCTGCATTACTGGATGCCCTCCCTGATTTCCCTACGTCGATCAATAAAGTGTCACATTATTTTTAGTAGTAGAGAAAAAGCCCAATAGTCTTAGCATGAAATGTAAATTGTGCCTCAGGGAAATGCGCCTAACAACCGTGAACAACACAACTTCAAATATTAAGAAGCACCACTTTTTGTTTTGGGCAAAGCCAAAACAATGCAACAAATTAATTTCAACATCAGTAAAGTATGTAAAATTCCAAGTTCCTCTTAATAGAAATAACATCATAACATTTTAATTTTTTCAATTAAAAATGAAATGTATCACAGACAGTGATATTAAAGTTGGCCTGGGGCGATCGTTGCGTACTTGTTACCCAGACATGACTGAGACGAGCTGAAATTCATTTGTGAGTCCCAGACGAGGTCAGGACTTTGAACCTACAGTATACAGAGCGCTGCTTATGCCCCCGGTCTAATATTTATTATTAACTGACATCAGAGACAGAGCTGCTGGCTGCTGTGGAAGTCCTGCTACACTGTTAGTGTCTGCTTCTACAGTACAGTATCATGTCGGGGGATTTTGATGTATTTTGATGTATTTTACAGCAGATATTCTCAACCTTTTTCATATCAAGAACCCTAATTTAGTCCACATTAGGGCCACAGACCCCCATTTGATGAGATTTTGTCTCTCGGACCCACATCTGAGAATATTTTTATTGTCAGATATGATTTTGTCCAGAATTCCATGACTATCTGTATTGTAGGTAGAGAGATAACATAATAATATAACATTCTCTAATTGTGTTAACTTCTTGTAAATGAAATAATGCTTCAATTTGCTGGGGACCCTCTGAAACCCCCTCAAGGACCCCTGGTGGTCCCCGGACCCCACGTTGAGAACCACTGTTTTACAGGATGTGTTCAGAAGAAATCTTATTCTGCATTTGTATGAAAAAGCACTACGGATACTACTACAGTACTACTAAGACTACTGCTACTACTACTACTGCTACTATACTATTACTGCTACTACAGTACTAGGACACTTACTAGTAGAACTACGATTACTACTACTGTTACTACATCTACGACTGCTGCTAATATTGTGACTATTGTGATGACTAATACTACTGCTACTACCACTACTACTGTGACTACTACTAATAATCTAAACAATTCATTGTAATTAGTAGTTTTAGAATCAAGCAATCATCAAAGTCTCACTAATTAGTACCATGCTTGCTGCACTACTGCTGTGATGTTGTTCCACTACAATGAGGAATTGTTTTTAAAGAAATAACATTTGGTTTAATTTTCAGCTCTCAAAGATCAACTTCATTTTAATTTGTATTTGACATGATATAGTTTTATGTTTCTATTTTTGTAAGTTATTTTCTTTGTTGTATTATCTGTAATTATGGATCTTTAATTGCTGCTGCCTTGGCCAGGTCTCTCTTGCAAAAGAGATTTTAAATCTCAATGAGACTTTACCTGGTTAAATAAAGGTTAAATAAAATAAAAACAAAAATAAAGATGAGTTTTGTTTTGCACTGTTGTTTAACTGTAACCTAGAATTGTCTACTTTGGCTACTATTGAATATGTATTGAGTATAGGTTTCAGACACAGCTGCAGAGTCGGACGGGTCGCTCTGAGGCTCTGAGGTCGTGACTCTGAGGTGAACAAACGGCCTTTTGAAAATGATGCAAAGCGATGTATTTACACCCTCTGCCATACTGGCTCTCGTCAAACACGCTTCCCACCACCCTCTACCTATCGCTGCAGACACATAAAAAACACGCAACTGCACTTATTTTCTCGCTTGAATTGAAAGTTGACATACTTATTTAGGTTTTGTGGGAGTTTCCTGACCTTTGGGCCCTTTGAAACCTGTTATAACCTTTGTCGTTGTATAATGTCAAAATATGTGAGCTTCGATGATATGTTTTGCACATATATGTGTGTTTGTCCGACGGCGCTGTCCTCCTCTGCTCTGCCTTCTGTGTGTCTGACAGGAGCCACTGACCTCATTTTATGTACAACGGTGTCTGCGCTAACGTACTTTTACACTGTAATGTGCTGCAGCATCAGAGAGGTCACATGTCAACTGGGTGTGAAGAAGCGCAAAACAGCTAACGCCGTATTGGGGGTCAAGACTTTGCTGAGTGTCAGTGTGTGTACTTTATCATATGTTGGCGAGTGTGTGTGTTTATCTGTGTGTGTGTGTGTGTGTGTATGCGTGTGTGGAACATCCACTCACACGTTATGGTGAGCACACACACACACACACACACACACACACAAAACCTCTGGCACCGTATTTTAGATTCTGTAGTGTGCTTTTATTTGTATTCATGTGCTTTGTTCTCTACTTGCACATGCATTTATTAAAGGTGCTACATGTAGCATTTTAACATCAATAAATCATTACCACCTTAATTTTGACATTAGTGACACTTTAGCATTAGCATATTTACTGTAAACAAGCAAGACCACCACTGAGAGGACTGGCAGCCTCTACCAGCCTCTGCACTGCGTTTTACATCGTGTGCCAGCAGGTTGGATTTCATGGGAAACCTGCTGGATTACTTTACGGCACAAGGGGATATTGCTTTATGGCACAAAACAGGAAGAAGCCGCTGTTCTTTCAGCGCAAACAGAGCAAGTAGCAACATCTTCTTTGCGTCAGTAAGCAACAGGGTTCATAGGAAATGTGGTTCATTTTGAGAAACATTCGCACTACCAACACCACTGGAGACAGAGGCTGCCAACTGTCTCCACCTTATTTGTTTGCGGTTATTATACCAAGGTATCACAATTTATTTGACAACGACATATTGATGTTTCAAAAAGCTTCACGTAGCACCTTTAAAATCACTTCACAAATAAATTGGACTTGACTTGATTTAACAGTGTGTGCACATTCTCATTGTTGCTGTATTACAGTGAGCTTAGCCAAGCTGATATTGGGATTTTAGCCCAGCCCATATATATATATATGTATATATATTGCCTATTGATTTACCTCCTCATCTGCTGACCGGCCCTGTGGTCTCTGTACCCATGTGAAGGTCATCCACCCCTCACCCTCCACCCACCCAGCCACCCAGCCAGCCAGCCAGTGCTGCCTGGCCCGCTGCCTGCCTGGGGCTCCCAACCCCCCTCCTTCCTGGGACGAGGCCAGGCGGAGGTGTGATGGCTGTGGGCAACTCGCCCCCATTCCCCTCCACAGTTTGTCAGAGCGCGTCTTGGAAAGGGCCGGAGAGTGTCGACATTTTTGTGACGGCGCAGGAGAGTGCGAGACTCAGTGTGTGAGTTTACGTCCCTACGGTTGTGTGTGCACAGTTGGAAAAGGGCTCGCACATGACTCTGTTTGGAGTCAGCGTATTTGGCTAATGTGATTATAAAGAGCATTTCATGAAGACAAAAACACTTGGTGTGTGTGTGTGTGTATAAAGAGGTGTTGTAATTCAGGGCTTCTCTCAGCATGGTGAGTGAAGTGTTGAGTCTCAGGACGGTGCAGCACTGTGTTCTCAGCTGGAGGTCGGGGTCAAAGTGGTGTTTGTGTGATCCAAGTCGGCACCTTAGAGACCTGAGCTGTGAAAACAGGCTGTACTAAGTGCATCAGTAACTAAGTTAAGTCAGTTTTATTTACAGTATAAAGTACTTTTAACTAACATGTTTGTGACAAAGTGCTTCACAGAGAACAATTGCTTTTTCTTGACCGGAAAAACTCTCTTGCTGTTACCATGCTACCAGTATCACTGTCGCTGTTGCTGTCTCCACCTACATGTACTGAATGCAACAAGTTCAGGCACGTTCTCTCGGGGTTGTTGAAAGGCATTCTGGGAAATGTAGGAAATCACTAACTGAAGTAGAAGTAGGCATACACAAGGCAGGTTGAGGAAAATATAGGATAAGATATAGAACAGTGTAAGAGTATCCATAGGTGCAATTAAATCCTTTAAAGGATAGTTCACCCAAAAATGAAAATTCTGTCATCATCATCACCCTCATGCCAGTTGAAACACAGGTGAAGTTTGTCTATATAACACACAGGGAGGCTGCCAGCACAACTCCATAGCAGCCTTCTCCAAAACAACTGAAGTCAGTGGGGACCAGTTCTTCAGAGTTCCAAAAAGACCTACAGTATATTTACACCATAATTTAGTGCAAATCTTAACTACAGCTGATTGATTTGCAACAAATAATGGTGTATAGGTCTTTCTATTCAGTGTGATTGTTTGGCTGTTTTTGTTTTGGAGCTCTAAAGAACTGGTCCCCATTGACTTCAGTTGTTTTGGAGAAGGCTGCTACGAAGTTGTGCTAGCAGCCTCCCTGTGTGTTATATGGACTAACAAATTTCACCTGTGTTTCATTTGGCATGAGGGTGAGTAGATGATGACAGAATTTTCATTTTTGGGTGAACTATTCCTTTAATGCAGAGCGAGGCAGGTTTCGTTGAAGGATCTAAACACTGACAAGACTGAAGCTGTTGAGTAAAATCACAGCCTCACCTCCATCTTATCAGCGGTGGAAGACACTGACTGGCCAGTATCCAATTTTTATCAAAAGGTCGATATTGGCCAAACATATCAGCAAACCCATATATTGGTCCAACCCAACGCTGTAATTATACACTAAAGGCCCAGTGCGTAACCAAATGAAAACAAAACGGTAGCCCCACAACTGAAAACAAAACAGGTTTCAAGATTTTGTCTGTTTTTTTAATTATTTTTATTTATTTATTTATTTTCAAATTGACAGAGCTCAAATCGCAAATTGATTTACAGAGCGAAAGTGATTTAAGAGAACATACAGTAATGTATTTAAATGTCTGTAGTTTGTCATGTTGGAGTCACAGTATTTTGAGGCACTGAATCCCAGTGGCATTGTAATAAACAAAATAAAAAAAAAAAATCTTTTGACTCTGAGTATTAGGCACTACTGGTTGCCTTGGGCATTGAAATCATTACTCAGTGGACCAACAATAAATAAGGTACAAAAACATGCACATTCAACAGCTTTTTGTCAAAATATGTCAAATTAAGGATTTTAGGTTACCAATCTCAGCCTGATGCCCAAAACAATGACAGGGGTGGCGGTTGCTTAGAGGTTTGTTACTAGTAAGTTGCCTGTTTGGACTGGAAAATCTGGCCTGGGACAGTGAGGGAGAACCCCCCCCCCCGCCCCTCCTCCAACAACCACCACCAAGGTGCCCTTGCAGGCTCTTAACCCCCAGCTGCTCAGTGGAGCTGCTCGCTGGTCAGCAGTAGAAGATTATGGTTGTACTGGGCCGCTCCCAGGTGGAAACGTGTCAAACTGTGTGAATGTGCAGCAGGGAGGTGCTGAAAAGCAACATGCAGGCTCAATCAGCCTTTCCTGGAAAAAAAAAATTGTTCCCACTCTATTATTCACCCTGAGATTTCCTTCCTCCATCTTAGCCGTTTTCTGTGTGTGTGTGTGTGTGGGGGGGGGGGTTGATTTTCCCTGAACCAATCACTAGTGACTGACGTATCTGAACCAATCACTAGTGACTGACTTATCCAACTGCTCTAACGTTACTTCAGTCACATGATGCTGCAGCCATTTAACCTCTACATCCATGGTTAGCCAGCGGATTTACCAACTTTACCAAGAACGTCGTCCATTTGGACAAAAATATGTGATTTCAGCAAATATATTCTGCCCAAATGCCAATGAAAAACCTTTGCATGAACGGTTCAGACTTTAGTCACGCGGGCAAAGGCGCTGATTGGATCGATTGTTTCTCCGAGCGAGAACAAGCTGTAGACCAGAGCAACACCAGACTCTCTGAGTCGCTCTACAAAATCTGAAAAGTGGGCGGGACGAGATTCAGAAGTCTGGAACCAGGCTAGGCTAGTATATCATATAGCCACATTTACACTTACAGTATAATTTATGTTGGTATGAAATATAACCTTAACGCAAATCATGACCTTTGACCTTTATAAACACAGAATAAATTACTAGAGTTTGCCTTTGAAGGGCAGTGTATGTTCCTCCCCCCCCCCGTTTTATTGATGGACCTCCGTATGCGTGAGCGCCGTGTCGTCACTGTGAGGATCTCATGGAATATAAGATTTCAAAATGTTTTCTCTGCACCGGCATGTCAAGCATATTGAGCTGTTGGAAAGTGAGGGTGAGGTGAAACCGTAGATATCAGAGAGGATCTGACTCGATTTGTATTGACATCGTTTCAGCCGTAGGCTACTTCAAAGCTTTACTGTGTGCTGTTTGCGGTGTGATCCTCAAACAGCCCTGGGGTTTTCCCTTTGGGCTGGAAAAAAGATACCAGTGGAATGATAAGACTCTCTGAGCAGCATCGCCTCTGGGATTCGTCCTTGGCACATGGAATTGACCAGTAATCATACACTTCCCCATAACAGATACTCGAGCACGCATACACAAGTACACACACACACACACACACACACACACAAGCATTTACACACAAGAACACAAATGTATACATACACACAGATACACAGGTACACATATGAGGCACACACATACACAGACACACACACACACAAGCATTTACACACAAGAACACAAATGTATACATACACACAGATACACAGGTACACATATGAGGCACACACACACACAGACACACACACACACACAAGCATTTACACACAAGAACACAAATGAATACATACACACAGATACACAGGCACATCTATGTGGCTTACACACACACACACACACATCCTTGTACTTCTATCCTTATGTGTACCATCCACTTACTGACCTCAGTCTGAATGTCTAAAGCTCAAACTGGCTTTCACCAGGATATAAGTACAAGAACACACACACACACACATACACACAGATACACAAGCATGCATATGAGGCAGACACACACAGACACACACACACACACACAAGCATTTACACATAAGAACACAAATGTATATGTACACACAGATACACAAGCATTCATATGAGGCATACACACACACAGACACACACACACACACCTACACATACACACACACACACACACACACACACCTACACATACACATACACACACACACACACACACACACACACACACACACACACACACACTTCTACCCTTATGTGTACTGTCCATTGACTGTCCTCACTCTGAATTTCTAAAGCTCAAACTGGTTTTCACCAGGATATAAGTACAAGAGCACACACACACACACACACACACACACACACACTTGGAATTCAAATCCTACTACCTGTAAAACACTTACAGCATCATTGTCAGGTGTTAAATACACAGAGTGTAGAAAATATTTGCACCATCTTCCTTGTAATAGTAATCATTATTTTTGGGTACCACTTTTCTTAACAAGGTGAGAAAGTTAACTGTGAAATAAAAGGAAAAGAACAAACATCTAAACAAACAGTCAGCTGTAATTAAGGAAGATTTTTGCTGGTGACTCCAACAACGCCCCAGAGCTCAAAGTTCAGAAAGCATCGTAAGTTATAAACTTACAGAGAGTTAGATTACACTCAATGAAACTTTAATGGTCCCTGTGGGATCATTCAGGGAGTTGCACCTCCTTTTTGCTCAGTCTGACTCTCAAGTGTTTCAAGTGTTTCTTAAATTAGGCTCTTCTCCTTCTGTAGTACATCTCACGTTAACGACTGAAGAGGATTTAAAGCTGCGCTAGACAACTTCGCACTTTGGCGCCCACAAGTGGCAGTGACAGATAGCTGTTTGAATTTTGAAAGAATTTTGATGAAAATTTTTTTTTTGGCAGGCCAACCGCAGAACATAAATGGATAGGACGGCGATCCCATTCAAATCAACATTCCTGGATGGTCAGAGCAGCGGCCATTTTTATGTGAACCGCTGGGCTAGCTTCTGCATAAACCGACTTATGCAGCGACTTGTCGAGTTTTGCCGCAAGTACTAAAGTAACTTCTCCATTGCCTTGCTGCCATGATCTGCTAATATGCTAATGTTGACTAGAAGAGCTAGCAAGGGAAATACAATCTTTGATAATACTATGCTAACCTTGTCGCTAACCTTACCTTTCAGTTGAATTTTGACAGTTTGCTAAGCACTCGTGCAACAGACTCATCTGCACAGTTCTCAAGTGTGACAGACTTTAGGCCTTAATGCCCGGACTTGCGTTGTCACCATAGCAACTAACCTTTAAAATTCCATCATCGGCATTTTATGCTGTACTAGCCAAATTACCATGACAAACAGTAGAAGGATCGTTCTATCCATTCAAGTTCTGTGGGTTCAACCATCTTTGTCACTGCTGTTTAGGAGACAGTTTTGTGTTTCACTCATTGCTCAAGTTTCAATTCATTGCTTCCTGTGCTCCACCATTTCCTGCCAGCAATCATAAGACACCTGAAATTAATTTGGCCAATTAGGGCGAATCTATGGTGCCTCAATTAGGGGAGGAGGTGGGACACTCTTCTCTGCTGCAGCCTCACTTTGTGATTTAGGCTGATAATACAGGTGTGTTTTTACATAAAACTCATGCCTAGTGCAGCTTTAATCAGTAATTGACGCTAGCTTTACCTGGTGATTTTACCTCTTAGATAGAGCAGGTGGTCGTAATGTGTTTTTGTAATTTGTAAGAGACAGTTTTATGTGTCAATCACTGTCACTGGTGTCACTGATCTGCCATCTTTCACCTTCACTGTGAATCTTCAGCGCAGCTCTGTGTTAATATTTATCATATTGATTGCTAACTAGAGGCACTGAGAAAAATGTTGTGGGCTTCTCCCCTCCTGGCACCCCCTGTCGAGTTCTGGCAGCTTTTGTACCTCTTGGTGACTTTCATTGAGTTTTCGAAATCTGTGGAAGCGGAGCATTTATCTGCAGGCCGTCTCCTCCAGGGCCTTCTCTCTTTTTAAAACAGGAGTGTCAGTCTCCAAGGCCTCTCAGAGGAGGCCATTCACAGCGCTGCCACTTTCTCACTCTCTTTCTACTCTCCAACTTTGGGGAGATTTGTTTTTCAGAAGCCAGATCAAAGGCCCGGCATCGCCCCATCTGCCGCAGCTTCGCCACTCTCCTTCCTTAGCACAGTCATTGACTCAGAGCCGCCTTGACAGCCGACGTGTGAATCTTCGGCACTCACGTCATCTGGGAGTCGTTTTCATGGCCGCGGTACTTCTTTTTTTTTTTTTTTTTTTAAGGAGTCATACCACCCCCGAGCAAGCAAGGACCGGCTGGGAGGGCAGACGAGGACTGAATGGTGAAGTCAGTGGCATGCAAAGTAGTTTTATTTATTTATTTTTTTTTATTTACTTTATCTTATTTTAGGACTGATGCTTCCATTAAGCTGTCAAAAGCTAAGTATGTGGGCATCACATCAAATGGAACAAGCTTTACCTGCTACTTTAGAGATGTACAGTCACTTACTGCTCTTCAGGATGGGATAGCAGTGTACAGTGAGAGTGTGTGTGTGTGTGTGTGTGTGTTTAATAGAGGGTAAGGCTAAGTATTTGGGCTTCACTTCAGATTGTATAACCTTGCCTGCTACTTTGGAGATGGTGTATATTCACTTACTGCTCTTCAAGATGGGATCACAGTGCGCGTTTTGTATGTGTGTGTGTGTACATATAGTGTGTGTGTGTGTGTGTGGCTAGGAGAGTGCGAGTCATGAATTTTTAGACTGCCCCTGCGCTCAGGCTTTGCACATTAATTCTTTGGTAGCACGAGCCGGCCAGTCAAGTCTCATTTTGCAGAGCGGGCACGTAGGGGAGCGAATGTTCTTTAGTTTAACCTTGTCATAGAGGGCTATGAGATGCCAAAGACAAAAGCCTTGCAGTGCTGGCAGAGGCCACCTCCGACGTTATTGTTTTCTTCGGCAGGACTGTAGTGAAACTGGCCTGACATTAAGCCTCACCCTCATGCGCTCAGACACCTGCCCCAAGGTAACTGACGGGGTCAAAGACTGCGTGTATCTTTGCTTTAGTGAAAATACACTGAATTTAACAGTAGATTTAAGGAGTCAAAAATTATTTCTGTGGTCAGAAGCGAGCTCAGTCTACACTTGTGAACATAATACTGTAGTAAACAATTGGAAGATAGAGTAGATAGAGTGGCAGTTTTGGAGCCAAGGAACTCAAAATCTGTTTTATAGTGTTGAATATTCATGATTGTGTTAATACAGATAGAATATAATAAAGCGATTGGTCAAAAAGTATAAGGTCATATGAACAAGATTCAACAAACTTGATAATTATAGTTTTAGCACTTTAAGGAGATGTGTAATAAGAGGTGAAACCTTCTTCTAGAAGACAACAAGTTATTATTTTGCCAGTGTTTCTGTGAGATTTGGGTATTTGCACATTCCAGCCTCACAGTTCTGTGAGTAACACACAAGATGTCACTTTACAGTTTAATCTTATAATGGTGAAGCAGATTCAGTCTTCTTGAGTTTTAGGCACTTGAGGTGTAAATATGGGTCAAAGGTTACATATGAAGTGATCACATAGGAATGTTGCTTAGTATAGGTACTTTTCCATTTCTTCCTCAACACCCCCAAAGCCAGAGACAAGAAAACCAAGATCCTAATCTGTGGTGTCACTTGGATGCAAAGTCCTAGCTGCTCCATTAACAATGAATGGGGGACTGACTGTGAGTGGTGTTTTAGCTTTTAAAAGCAAATGTAAATCAGCCTCTAGTAGAACAATCAGTTATGACCCAGGAATTACTTTTCTTCTCCGAATCATGTTGGGACTGCCACTTTGAGCCAGATGTATAAAGATATGTTTGGCGTCATACAGCGGTCCGGTCTGGACAACAGTGTGCCGCTCTGCATCACAACAGCAGCCTGGTGAATCCACCTGGGATCGCACTAGGTAGCTTCATGGCTAATTCAAATGTAGCTCGGCAGTGTCAAGAGGCATGAATCTCGAAGAGGATGAAAAGAAAACTGAAAGGTCGGTGAAGCAAAGGGTCGGTGCATGTAAGAAGTATACAGCCTGAAAAACAACCTCTTAACGCAGGTTTTCATGACTAACTCCAATGTATTTTCTGTAGTAAAAAATAAAATTTTCCAGGAGGAATATTTTCAAGTTCAATACTTTATTGCCATTTCAACTTTGTTGATTGGGATTTGCTTTGGCAAGCTCACTCAAAAATGAACCACAAGTAAAACACTTAAAACACATAGAACACAAAGTAAGACATGAGGTAGAAGCAATAAAAACCATAAAGAAAATAAAATACCATAAACTAAGAAATATGTAACACAGGGATAAAAATACCCACTATACTTATCATATTGCAAACTTTTAAAATGTTATAATAAATTCACGCACTTCCACTGCTGTGTAACAAAAGCATTTTACATTATTATTACATTATTTACGCCTTCTGAGAACTGACTTAGTATGAATGTGCCATAAGGATTATATTGTACATGAGGAACAGTAGAAGACTGAATTATGTCAAACTAGACCTGCAGGTTTATGGCTAAAATGATACTCCTGATTATTTTGTTACGTAATTACATAATTATTAAGCACAATAATTAGCTTGGATGAGTTGAGGAACAAAATTAATTTAAGGCAATTTTGGTAATAGCTTGACTTTTTTCAACTACAGCTGGCAGTCTAAATGAAATAATATGCCAATATTCTAGAATTATTTAAAGTGTAAAATATAGTCACAATATACGATTATGCACAATCATGCATGATCTTGCCCTACGCAGCCCCATGTCAAATGCAGCGGCAGACATCTTTATGCAGCTGGCCCACTGATTCTCAGTGAAGTGGTGAAAGATTGGTGTGAAACAATAAAGGCTATTACCACTCAATTTAAGAATTCACATTATTCTTATAGCGTAGGAAAGTCTTTGCAGTATTTATGACGGTGATCAAGATTCTCCCAAAGATAGAAACCAGAGCACTGAGACTGGAATCTGTCATATTCATATACAGTTTGGTGCCGTTCCATTGAATATGAGGACATTTCCAATCTTTTCCCATTCATTCGCCGCAACAGTCGAGAACCAAACAAGTTGCTTTACAGAGAAATAAAGGATATAAAAGTAAAAGATTAAAAACACAGGACACAGCAAGCACATAGCATTTTATTTATGAAGCAGAGTTGCAAAGATGCAAGACAAAATCTCATGTTTGTAACTAAAGGAGACAGCGAGTGCTAAATGATCCAGATCGTACCGTCCTGAGGGAATAAAGAACCTGAGATGCAGTGGTATTGTGCTTTAAGCGGCCAGACAAACTCTTCTCTCCATTGAATGTAGACATACAGCATACTCACTGCAACAAAATGAATGGATGTTTCCCATAGAAGCATTTTACTGCAATCCAGTGGCATTGATTTACCACCCAGTCCCCCCCATCTTCCTTTTTAGCTGTCACATTTTGTTTGTTTTTGGCTGCTTTAATTAATTTTTATTTTATGACAGATATTTTGATTGACTGCATCAAAAAGGTTAAGTTTGCCAAGATCAATTTAGAAGCCAGATAAAACGTACATTGCTGTCTCCATAAATATCTTGTGTGACAGCTGACGCGGACATATAGTAATTTACTTTGGGAAGCAGCGCAACTTCATTTGCATAATGGTAGATTTCTTTTTTTTCTGTACGCATTTTTTAACATTAATAATTTACTTACCGAGGATTTCTAAATGGGTGCTTGAAGAAAAGGAAAATAAGGAATATTGTTTAGCCTAGATCTCATGTCACATATAACGGGATATTTCATTTTAATAATGCTCCTGTCTTTTGGAATTATGCTCCATGCGAACAGACTTAGAAACTCAAATACCTCCATAGCTGATGTAGCTATGGACAGCCAGGCCCATCTGTAGTGTACATTAAAAACCTGTGTGTTTATACATCAGAGGCGGGGACTCGAGTCACATGACTTGGACTCACAATCGCAATTTTAATTGCTTGATGCATGAAGAGAAGACTTGAGACTTGACTTGACTTGGGTTCTGGTGACTTGGGACTTGACTCTGACTTGTATTTTGACGACTTGAAAAGGTTTCTAAAGTCTTGACTTGAGATCTTGTGTTTGTGTAAATGACTTAGATTGAAAGTGATGAGATTTGTTCCAGCGGACGACTGAATTTAAATTCTGTTTTCTGAATTTGTATGGAATGATTGAATTTATTGAAGTTGAAACTGATTATAGAAATCAATCTCATGATGCTCTTACCAAGTTTTTATCCTATTAAAACCATATTGCATTGAAAAGTCCTAGATATTTAGTTTTCTTTAAGATATTAAATTGATACTTACTACCATCTTACTATACTTGATTTGTTCTGACTTGACTTGCTGTTCTACATTTAAACTTGAGACTTGACATTAATGACATGGGCTTGACTTGGACTCGACTTGGTAATCTACATTTAGACTTGGGACTTGACTTGAGACTTGTGCCTCAAGACTTGAGACTGACTTGGGACTTGCAAAGTTGATTTAGTCACACCTCCGTTATACATTTTCAATCATCATGTTAGACACAGTAATTAATATTTTTTTCTTCCTCATATCCCTCTGAGAAACACAAACATTTACTCATTTCACCTGCAGCTGCAGTAGGTAAGGGGGGTTCAGTGTTTTGAAGCCATCGCTCTCAAAGTTGCATGGTGCCAGTTTGTCACAAACAAAACTCTGGTGTGAAAACGTGAATCCTAAGAAGAGGGTTTGATTAGTGATCAATAGGAAAGGCCTTTAAAAATCCCGAACCTTTCCTCTCAGCCAATTCCCGCTACCACAACTTCCCACCCCGCCACGCTCGTCTTTATTGAGGTTCACTTGAGCTCTAAATTAGCTCATTAGCTGCCTAATTGGACAAATTAAAGCCCCAATCAGGAATGCGTTGGCTTTCAGAGGTTCTATAGGTGCCTTTAAATCATCTGTCGACTCAGACGCTGAAAGGAGGACAAATTTGCCAAGTGGAGCGAATAATTGCTTCAATTGAGTACCAGGGAATGCCGGCAAACAAAAGGCTAGCGCATGCAGCGAGCAGACGAGACTGTGCCCCCCCTCCCTCCCCCCACACCCCTCCTCAAGCCCTTGACACCCCCCAGGGCCATGATGTAGTGACTTTCTGAGGAAGGTTGGCGGACCTGAGCGTCTGAGCGCAGCCGAAGACAATAACAGCTTCGGAGAGCCATTTCTCTGCAGTTCAGAGGAGGTCCGGATGAGTCAGACCTGACGACTATTACAGGCCAATCCAGCAGACAGATGACGTGGGACGACATCATCCTCAAAAAAATAACTCTCTCCCATTCTCCCAGCAGTTTCAGCCACATCCCTCATTTCAAAGTCCTGTGTGTTTTTCAAGTCCGGAGCAGACGAAAACAAGTTTGCAAACTTTCGTCTCATCAAAAGGAAAAGGAACCCTCCGCAATCCTGGACGGGTATTGTCTAGGTTTTTGCAGACATCGCAGCCTCCATGACCTGCCAGACAGCACTCTTTAAATTTTAATTGACAAGTCACCAGCAGGGCATGTGGTGAATGGGGTCACAGGCAGGCGGGGGGGTGGGGGGTGGGGGTGGTGGGGGTCTTGCATACTAAACCTATAAACACCACAACAGCAGATTCGTAGTGTCCAATGTTTTTTTTCTTTTAAAACTGCACTTTGTCGCATGTTGTTAGCTCCAAATGGCAGTGAGAGGTAAAAAATGTGAACTTAAATAACCAGAAATCCTGTCATGTGACACCACACAACAGCTCGCTCATGTTTACCGACCCGCGGCCGGTCTGTGATGCTTTATACCAAAAGAAAGCAAAGAGACGAGAGAGGAAAAGATTTGCTCTTAAAGTGCTGTTGAACGTTGGTAGTATCTTGGGTTGTGTATAGCTTCCTGGTCATGATAAAACCCCCAAATCAGTGATTCTCTGTTATCTGTTGCTCCGGTAGAGGAGATTGGAGAATTGTGTTTTTTTTTCTCTCTCCATTCACTGCCATTGTATGGAGGAACAGTCTGAACATCACACTTCTAGCACATAAAGGAACACGAACAAAGCAGATTCTGACAACATATAAAAAACGAGTCTTTTTTCGCCTATTTACTATTATTTGTAAACGTACTGTTCTCTTTGTTCCATCGGCATACGTTTCCTCCGACCGGATTTCAGTGTTACACTCAAACTGAAAGGTTTAACACACATAAAGACATCGATTCACTTAACCACAATTCAGCCACAAGTCTTGTTTTTTTTTTTTTTCTTTGTTCGCATTCGTTTATGTGCTAGAAGTGTGATTTTGAGACCTGTTTCACCATACAATGGCAGTGAATGGAGGAAAAAAAACCAACACAATTCTCCAATCGCCTTCTACCAAAATTCAACATCACTTTAAGTTTCGATTTGTCCCTTCCTGCAGGTGGAGAAGTGTCCATACCTGACACCAGAATTACATTAGGGCGGATGGGATGTTCTTCTCTGTTGCAGCTCCACTTCATGATTTAGGCTGATAAGACATAAAGCTGTTGCCTAGTGCAGCTTTAAACCTTTATTTATCCATGGGAGGTTTGCTGAGCTCCCATGCTCTTTCACTGCCCTGCTTAACATGCAACAGTTAAACACATTCACACCTGGGAGCTGCCCAGTGCAACCAAAGTCTTATTAACTATTGTTTTTATCCTCTTTTCTCATTTCCATTTGTTCAGACGGAGCCCAAAACCGAACCAAACCGACCTCGTTTTGCGTGTTTTGTGTCTCTGCGGTGGCCTTTGCAATACAAATGATCCCAACCAGCGGCCCGACAGTCTGTACGGCTACATGACGGTTTGCACACTGCAAAAAATGTGTCTTTTATTGGGTCCTAAAATCGTAATTTTCTTAAAACAAGTGAAAAAATGTGCCAATGTGGTGCGATAATTTCACTTGTTTCCAATGCAAATCAAGTTATTTTAAGAATTTTGTAGAATCAAGTCATTTTCTTGATAGTAGTGCATTAATCTGCCTTATTCTGCCTTGACACTTTATTTCCAGAAAATTCCTGAAACAAGTGAAACTGCACTGGAAACAAGTGGCGTTACCTCACCTCACTGGCAGAATGTTTCTCTTGGTTTAACAAAAATAAGATTTGAAGGCTGAATATGGGACTAAATGACTTGTTAAGATGGACCTTTTTTGCAGTGCACTAGTCCGAGTCCGTCACGTTTCTTCTTGCTTGGGGAACACACATGATAACACGGAAAGCTCCACATATCGATCCACAGAGTAAAGTAACGCTCTGGTTATGGGCGGTACAAGTTATTCAACACATAATTATTTGTCTTTGTTTGGCGGCGTCCTTCTCTGTGTGAATGGAGGCGTTTTTTCAGTGATGAATGGAAGTCACTCGGGGCTCTCTCTCTCTCTTTGTCTGTCTTTGTCTGTCTCCTGCAACGTAAACAGCATCTCACATGTTTCCTTTGATGGAACAATGCAGTGGGAAGACCGGAGCGAGATTGGCTCGCCGGGTGCTTTGCGTGACCCGGGGGTTAGCGGCAGCGGAGGGATTTGTGCGCCGGGGGTTTCTGGGGAGGGGTTGGCGGGGGGGGGGGCTAAGCTGCAGAACTGTCGGCTAATTTTTCAGGGCTTAATTACTGCAAGCTGCAATTAGCAGCCAGCTGTTCACACCCCCTCTCGCCGCACCGTCACCAAGGAGTCCGCCCACTGACTTCCCACAATCCCCCACCAACCTGCATCATACGCACACATACACATCCATTCACGCTCACATTCACACACACACACACACACGTCATCCATCCAAGGACATATGGCTGTTATGGGACTCAAACCTGACTGACAAACCATGACTGTTTCCTAAACCAGTAGACCTCCCTTATACATATCGGTGACATGCACTGGGTCTGTCATCTGTCTCATACTAGCAGTCAGGTGTGTGTGTGTGTGTGTATGTGAAATATCTTCTTTTACACTTTAGGGACACCACACACACATCTGTTTATACTGATATGCTGTGATTGGCCCCCGGTTAGGGATGGACGATTCCACTTTTTTTTTTTGGAGCCGATTCTGACTCCTTGTAATGGAATTGATGGAATCCATTCTAAATTGATTCTGATTCCAAATGAAAATCAACACAAAAATGTAAGTTTCACGCCGGTTGGCATCCAACCAATGAGCCTTGAATTTCTCCCTCCTCACTTGTTGTGAAATGGATCAGACCGAGGCAATCGAACACAGATTAGTTAGCCTAAATCAGAATGAATTAATTACAAATTTGTTTAAATTAAGCAGTTTCTCTCCATCCCTACCCCCGGTTCCACAGACCCCAAGCTTGAGGCACAGTAGCTGAATTCAAACACATCATACCATACAGTAACACCAGTCTCTCTCTCTCTCTCTCTCTCTCTCTCTCTCTCTCTCTCTCTCTATGGTGCAGTATCAGTACCCTTTGGTTTGTGATTGCAATACTGTGCACGTTTGCACTTGTTTACAGTGGAAAGCAGCATGCAAAAACCAGCATGTAACCCCGCCAGCTTTACCAACACACTTCTATCTTGTCCATACCCAACCGAGCTGTGGAAAGGAAAAAAAAAAAAATACAGGAAAAAACGTATCACACTGTGGCAATATGGATCCGGCACGGTACACTTCTGCAGTGGGAAAAAACCTGTATATCTCTGTCTCTCTCTCCCTCTATTCCAGCTGGACACGGTGGCTGGGGCCGCTGAACACACACCAGCGTGACATCCCCGTCTCAAGTGGACGGACACAATTAATCCCAGGGACAGTAGAGACCCGCTGACAGAGCAAGATAAGCTATCGGCCAGCGCACACCGCTCCACCTGACCTGTTGCACATGGGCCTGATTTAGCCCTTATGGCATATATTATGGGTTCCTCCGCTGCGGCAGACTGCCTGCTTTTCTATAGGTCCTTGTTCCTTCATGCCCTTGTAGAGTGAATGTGTGCATTTGAAGTGTTTCATTTCCACAGTGCTATGTATATATACTGAACAAAAATGTAAACGCAACATGCAACAATTTTACTTTGAAGATTTTATGATGTAAAACAAATTTGTGCACCAGATTTGAGAGAAATAACCTTTTTTTTAATTTTTGGAAATTATGGGATTTTTAGTTTAGCTCATGAAACATGGGACCAAAACTTTACATGTTGCATTTATATTTTTGTTCATATATTTTGGAAATGTTTTGCTACCTAAAACTCATCAGTGAATTTTCTGAAACCAAAAATGAAACAGCAATAATTTGTAGAGTGATTTGAACAGTGTAATGAAACAGCCTCCCGTTTGATTTTCTGCATTTTTGCACATTGAATTTTGTCGTCCTTTTTGGGTTACAGGAGTTTAAAGAGGGAATCTGAGAGAAGAAAAAATGGAAGGTAATCCAACATGCAATCTTCAGAGTAAAGCTTCAGAAAAAAAACATAAGCAAGCACACAGGTTCTTCTCACACCTGGTCCTGTCAATACAATTTAATGTGAAAAGTTGAAAGTAGCCTGTGCACAGCGGTGCTGCTCCCCTGGGTGCCAGCCAGCACAGGAAGAATCAAAGTCAAAAAGCTTGAGTAATTTAGCGCACACCAAAAGGAATTAGATCGACTCTTTTTTATTAATAGTGCTTGTAAAGAGTCGATCTAATTCCTTCTGGTGTGCAATGAATTAGCCTACTCCAGCTTTTTCACATCTTAATGGGATTTTAGGGTGTGGAATACCTGTGTCACTTATGCATGGCGTTTGATTCCAGTTCCTGAGGTTTCAAAGACAAAATAAATTATTCTCCTTCCATCGCTACAGGTGAAAACACAAAGGGAGCACTCTCACTTTAATTTTGACTATGGAAGTGAGTGAAGAAATCGGACGGAGAAAAGCTTCTGAAATACGCACTCACCCTGAACATCCACTTTTTAGGTTCTATTTTTGGGGGGTACTGAGCGTGAGGCTTAACATATGCCATTCAACATATGCCATTTGATGCATGCTTTTATCCAAAGTGCCCCATGACTCCCATGAGTGCATATGTTTTTAGCAGGGATGGAGCCAGTGGGAAGCAAAACCCCTAAATCTGGCGGTGTTAGTGCCATGCTGAACCCACAGAGACACACAGGATCAAACCGTATGTTTCCAGGAAAGTTATTGGAAAGTTCAGTAGGTCATTCCATACGACGAATGCTCCATTATTTATTAAAATAGAAATTCAGCTTCATAGGAAACATACAGGGGCAGATCTGATTCCTGCATTACCAAGTCCCTGGAAATGCTAAATCAAAGGCTTTAAGCGTAATTCACTGCACACCCAATCAATATCATCCCAAATGGATCATTAGGTCCTTTGCTTCTTTGGTATTTAGTGTTTCACATCGTTGCCCCTGGCAACAGTGCGGTAATATAGCAGCTCTTAATATTCCACCGGCTGCTTAACGATTCAGGGGGCGTCGGGTTGGGATGCAGCGAACCTGAGGTGAGATCAGGACAGCCATGTGAACCGTGACTGCTACACTGCTGAAATGGCCCACTTAATAAATCCTTGGATCTTGTATTGAGTCTTAAATTCTTATTTTTCTTTTTGAGACAATGAAAATATCTGCCAGTGGGGTGAGATAATTTCACTTGATTCAATATAGTTCAGCTTGATTCTAGTACCTGTTACAAGATTTTGTCACGTTTCTAGAAGTTCTTAAAACAAGTCTATTTGTACTGAAACAAGTGAAATGATCTCAACCCAGTGACCCAGATTTTGTTCTGTCTTTAAGAAAATGTAAAATTTGTAGATTAAATTACTTACATTTTATGAAGCGTACATCCTGCGCACTGCAAACAATATCCATCTTTACAAGTCACTGAATCGAATATGGATAATTTTACTTGTTTCCAATGCAAATGGATTTTTTATTATGATTTTCAAATTTATTTTCTATTATTCTATTCTATTTTCTATTATTGGTGTGATCTGCCTTATTCTGTCTCGTTTCAAGATACAAACACTTGTCTGTGTAAAATTCCTGAAACAAGTGAAACACCATTGGAAACAAGTGGACTCATGTCACCCCATTGGCAGATTTTTTCCCTTTAACTTAGATAAAATAGGAATAGGAATGAAAAGGAATGAAATAGAAATGACTAAATGACGAATGACAGAATGTATGCAGTGCAGAGAAAGAGCTTGCATGCTCAGTCAACTTTCTCTGTATGTATCAACCTTTATTTATCCAGAGAAAACTGACAAAGCATGCATGCTGTTTTTCAGCAGTGCCCTACCAGTCTGTTGGCCAGTTAGGAGCTCCACTGTAAAGATTAGGTGTTGAGTGCCTTGCTCAAGGGCAACTGATGGTAGTTTTTGAAAGAAAGAGGAGTGTTGCTCATTCACATTCTCTGATCATATCGTCCCAAAAGGTGGATTTTCAAACCAGCAGCGTTACAGTCAGTAGCCTGCTCCCCTATCCTCCAGGCTACTGCCATTTATGTATTTCAGGCAGGCTAATCTTACGTACAGCATTCTGCACTTACCAGGAATACTGATAAAACTACCTCTTTCATGGTAAGTCCACTGAGACGCAGGCTAAGCTAATTCATCTGCATGGGGACGCTATTAGCTACAGTCCGCAGTAACATTGACAACACTGCCTTTTATCTCTCAATGGCAGAAGTTGAAGATGAGGACGCTAAATCGGGCACTTTATTGCTTCGATTCAAGGTGGAATGTGTGTGTGTGTGTGTGTGTGTGTGTGTGTGTGTGTGTGTGCGTTTCTCAATGAAAGAACTATTGAAAGGGGAAGGAGCAGAGCGCTACTTGTTTTGAATGCCTGTGAAGCTGACAACAAGAGAGAAAGGTGCATCGGAGGAAGTCAGCTATTGTGTCCTCAGATCCACTTTCGTCATGTTGCTCACAAAGGCAGCATCTCTGCGGTGCTGATGTTGTGAAGAGAGCCTGCGTCACCACAGCAGCTGATACAAGTCTGTTGATGAAGGCTCCACTTCTGTCTGTATACAATGACCTGAGCCTCACCTTCCTGTAGAAACACCCTCAGCACAAAAGACAAATCCTTGTGTGTGAGAACCTAATAATTATAAATCAATCTCCACTGTAGTTATGTTTACCTCCAAGAAGGAGGTTATGTTTTCGCCCCTTTTAGTTTGTTTGTCTGTCTGTCAGTAGGATATCTCAAAATCTTTGGATGGATTTCCATTAAATGTGGTGGGAAGATAGGCCCCGGGCCAAGGAACAATTGATTAGGTTTTGGTGGTGATCTGGATCTTGGATTTGCGCCATCGGACAATATAATTTTTTAGCCAGAAATGAACGGAGATAGAGACTTCACTCTAAATCCTAAGCATACGTTTACAGGGTCAATAAATCAATTTAGGTGAGGTTTGTGCTCCCTGTCCTCTAGTTTTGTATGATAATGATGTAGCCTGTTGAGCTACAATGAGAACTTTGCATAGAGCCTTTGCAGTTGCATCACAGATCTCCTACCAGCCATGGTGCCATCATGGTGGTCCAACTGCTGTGCGGAAATAATGGCTAACAACCAGGCAAGAACAGGAGAGATACCTGAAAAAGACTCTTGTTGTGTTGGTAGGTCAGTAATGTTATAAAGTAAACGGGCATAGTCAGAGACGGCTAGCTAACTAGCCAGCAGGGTAATTTAATAAAGTAACCAATGTTGATGTTAACGTGTAACTACTCGCCACATGCTAACGCTAGCTTCTAGTACATATTGTAAGGCGGCACAGGGCGTAGGCTACATTACGGTACAGGCTATATAGGCAGGAAGTGTTCAAGCCTAGCAACAAGATTACGGTGACCAGACGGCCCGGTTTGTCCGGGATTGTCCCGGTTTCAAGATGGGTGTCCCGAGTCCCGACAAATATCTGTAAAACACTAAAATGTCCCGGTTTTCAACATTCACTACCAAATTGTGCCGGTTTTCACCACAATTAAAATAATAATAATAGTATTATACTTGTTTTCAGCACTTACACAGACGTTTATCATGTTCTGTCCCACTCATTATTACCTAACCCAATCAAAAAACATAAACAATGCACCGCGCGTCTGAATTCAACACTGATTTGTCTGTATGTGTGTCAATCAATCAATGTGTCGTCAAGGCTGTTGCTAGCCTATGACAAAACAAAGACAAAACATCTTTTTTCGTTTGCTGAGGCGCTGTCCATGGTGTTGAAAGGTGCAGTCACTAGGTGTGCTAAGCGCTGAAATAATTGTCCCCCATCCTGATGAAAACGCCTATGGTGCGTGCATAAGCGCATACATGTGCGCATGCATGAACGTGCGGTACACTTAAGGGTCCCGGTTTGGGGGTTTGAAAATGTGGTCACCCTAGACAAGATGTAAGTAGATATTTTAATTGTATGTGAATACTGTTGTACACACACAATAATAATGTGGTGTACTGCAGTGTTGCAGTTGCACTGGTACGTGAATGTCACGTCCGTTTGTTTGGTTGGGTTGAAATGTTGGAGACTGGTGTGACCACTGAATATTTTATGTGTTGCTGGCAGGAGGTCGAGGTCCTCACTGGACAACACTGGGTCCTTAATGTGGTATGTTAAGTGTCCATTGATATTCTTCATTTGTGCACATGATATTTAAATAGGAGGGAGGCGATTTTACTAATGCTTTGCTTTTGATTTTGTTTTCTGGTGTGTGTCAAAAAGAGTCCAGAAATTCACCATGTCTATTGAACTCTGTTGAGACGGTCAGGTTGGATGTTTAGAGACGCAACCAGCTGTTCAAAACTATTGTTGCTCAAGAGCTGTGGACCTCCAACATGGCCGCCAGAGAATGTTATGTCACCTGAAAGCCAAATATTTTGCACGCAAAAGATGAACTCCTTCTACATGTGAACGTCCACTCTTTACACATGGACATGACATGCCATTTTTAGCACCTCTGTTTTGTAGAATAATGATAATACACATTGACACAGCACACACCTGTAATAATACAGGTTGTGTGAATCTAATGCCATTCATTCTGAACCCATAACACCAGAATGACAATTACAACATTGCACAGCTAAACAAAGATACAGTGAATAAATAGAATATCCATTATCTTTTCAATATTCCATGCATGATAACAGTTACTGTGATGACAAGAATCAGAATCAAGTACAATAGATTTACAAGAATTTCTCTTGGTGGATGAGTAGATTAAGTGATGACTTCAGGCAATTATTTTTCACCCCCAAAAAACTGATACCTAGTGTTTTGTAAAAGAACTCTTCATGTAAGCCTATACATTAATTTTCTACAGTAGGCTATGTGCATTCAAACAGCATAGCATATAGTCTGGTCACAGTTGTAGAAGAAGAACAGAGAAAAAAGCTCACCCCTGCATTCAAACAGTCCATTTTTGACCATAAATTAAGGGTTGAATTACAAAACACTAAAAATATCCAGTTTAAATAAAAAGATTGCAACCAAGAAAATGCCTAAATATGACTCATACTGAAACTGTGTTAAAAACTGTTTAAATTTTAGTTGGAGCAGGTGTCATTTTTTTTTTTTCTTTTTTTTTTGACACTAGAACCACAAAGCAGTCTTCCCAAAAGTTTCCCTCTCACTTTCAGTATGATCTGGGTATGGAAACTGCTGCTGGCATCCAGGCCAGCTGTCACCTGAACAGTTCATTTCCAATATGCTTTATAGCCATTAAAAAATCATTACCTAAAGTTTTTCAGTCAGTATCTCTAAAATGTAGAGGATCCAGTCTGGAAAAGCTACCCATTTATCACTCAAAGGCTTAAGTTACCTACTACCCTTTAAAAGTACAATCATCTATTTTAATTGTGTGCTATGAATCATTTCATAAGAGTAGGTGTCTCTTTTTTCCAGTGGTGAATATCTTATTTTGGAATTAAATTCCTCAACTTTTCAGCTGAGATCTCAGCGAGTCCCGGTCATCTGTGTGTCGTCAGCTGAGCCTTCCACGCTAAGACTGAGACTGCCATGCAATCAGAAAATCATAAATTAGACTTTATACTGTATGTTAAATCATAATTTGAACATACCAAGAGTGTAAAACATCCTGTATTTGATTGATTCTAATGTAATCTGAATAACATCTAAGTTAAGAAACATGACCAATTACGAAGCCGAACGTCTTGATGATATAAAACATATATTCTAACTAGATTCAATATTCTACACATGATAATACTTGATTATTATACATCGATGATGAAATTAATTAAACATATCACTGTACATACAGTTCAAATAAACAACTGATTGATTGATTGGTTGATGGATGGATGGATAGATAGATGGATGGATGGATGGATTCTGCACAAACTCAGACTCGCACAGCATTATGGGTACATTTTAATGTACCAAAAACATGAGCGTAGCTACATACTATAGATAGGATCATCATTTTGTTCTGCAGTATTAGCAGTAACCTGCTGCTCAGTCAAATACAGTAGGATCATTTCATATTTTTTTGCTGGTGGACCATTTTATGTGTGGGTGGGAATATTCTAGTAATTTGTTTATTCATGGCAAGACTCAATTGCAAGATATCAAAGGTTCATGTAAGTAAGTAAAGTTTATTTATATAGCATCTTTCACAGAGCAAAGTCAAAAAGTGCTTCACAAGAGTAAAATAGTTAAAATAAGACCAGAAAACAGTAAAAAAAACAGTAAGATATAAAAACACACAGAATTAAACAGAATGTAAACAGCTTCACCCGAACAAGACCTTAACCAGAGTGCCAGCAGCAGGTTACTGTGCATGTAAACATAGCCAGTGTGTTCCTCTGAGCCTTGTGGCAGGTGCGTTCAAAGCTACAAGCACATTTCCATCTTTACAGTCTTTGTGCAGCAGGCAAAAGAAGTGAAGTGATTTAAAAGATGATACTGAATGAAAAGATGACACTGAACCTCAATGTCATGACTCAAAGAACTTCTTTACAGACTTGCTTTTATGGAATGCTTTTGATTTTGCTCATTTTTAATCTTATGTTGTTGTTGTCTTGTGCATATATTTGCAACCCTTTCTTTTGAATGTTTCCCAGTTTACTCCTATTTTACATATTTTAGTGTTCCTTATTTTTAATGAAACCTCTTAGTTTAGATTTGTTAGTTTATTATTGCAGATGCTACTAGAGCCCTATGACTGGAGTTCAAATCCAGGAGCAGATAAAGGGTTTCATTTCAAAACACTAGCTGTCCTGTGTGGAAGAAATCTGCTACCTGAAATACATCCGTCGATGTTATTGAAAGAGCACACACAGATTCTTTCCTTTAAAACATGACTATTTTGTAAGCCGGGGTCTTAAGATGGCAGATCACTTTAATGGTAACCCATAAAATGTTACTTTCATGCCAGCAATCATTGTGTCAGAGCAACCATCAGTTCTTTCAAACAGTGGATATCTCACTTTGGAAACTCTTCGCATGTCACACACCTTTACATCTTTTGTGTGGTGAGTCTTTCATATTCCCTTTCTGCTTTTTGAAATATTATGAAAACCACACACCTCTCAGTATGTCAGCATGCACACACGAATTCCTCTCCGCTCTAGTCAGCTAGAAAAAGGGAGTTTTTTCCCTCCGTTTGTTAAGCTGCCTTTTCCCTCCTGTGCAGAAATTAGACTGGGCACATTCCAAATCAAGAGTGTGGGCACTCATTAGCGCTGCTCTCATATCTCACAAAAGAGCCCGGCTACAAAGAGGGAATCAAGCTCTATTTAAAGTAATGCCGCCAGGAGTCCATTGCCGACGATAATGCGCTTTACATCATTTTGTCCTCGCCTTTATCTTGAGCTTCTTAAGAAGTAGGCAACACGCAAAGTCATTAGGGACACGATAGCTCCCCGTATAATTAGATGGGGAGAGATTGGATGCCTGGTGCACCACGGGGCAGACCCACTTACGACATAATCACTCATCCCACCAATGAGGGGCTTCTTGTACGCTGGCAATTAATTGAGTTGATTACAATTAGCGGCGACAGAGTGTTTGCTTCTGTCTGTTCTGACCAAAGAGTTGAACGTAATTTGCCTCTGGTTGAGAATACTGGCTCTGACTCAGTCTCATTACACTGTAGCTACACTGGTATTTTTAGATAGGGATGAACTTGCCCTTAACTAATGGATTCTTAGCTTATGAATCAGCATGTAGTTGAAGAGGGGGGTTTGCTTGGGAAATTAGGGCAAGAGAGAACTTCCACGCTCCAGTTTGGATCCTATTCATGGCTATTTTTTAATGTTTATTTACCCAGGGAAGATTTGCTGTACATGTACAGTAAACTGTTCCTCAGCAACATCCAGTTAGAGGCATTCCTGCCAGGGAGCTGCCCAGCACAACCACAGTCCTCTACGGTCGGTTGTACCAGGCTCAAGAAGACCTCAGTGGTCGTCGTTGAGGGAGGGGAATGTGTTACTCATCCACTTTCACTTTCTTTCCCAGGGGTTCAAACCAAGTGGCCAAAACCACGGGTGAATTTTGAAGCCAATAAGGAAATGTCGACAGGTGGAAATTCCTCTAACGTCGGCTAGAGGCCAGCTCCAAAAAGACTCCAAACCACCCAACTCTATGCAGGTCAATAGGACCACAACCCAACTTCTGCTAAAAAAATATAAAGTCGATAAATTTTTTCGACAAGAGTTTATGGTCTCAGTAGCTAATTTCACTTCTTCACAATTTTCAAAAATAATTGTGTCATTAATGGGAAATAATGGATATAAAACAGAGTGATTGACAGGTCACCTGTCCAGTGATTGACAGGTCGCCGATTGCCGGCTAATAGTAGGCGGAGCTGCAGCTCTGCAGACAACCCAAACTCCACCCTCAGCCTTGCTTTGGCTGCTCTGGCTCCAAAAGATGTCACCATGGCGACGATCGTAAACCCAATCTCCAGGCTTCAAAATGGCCCTTCAGAAGCCAATGGGTGATGTCACACTCACTACGTCCATCTTTTTTTATAGTCTATGTTTAAAACTGGTAACATTCTGGCCACAAAGCCCGTTTCTCTAAGCTTTAGGCTACTGCCGCTCCATGGGTTTGAATCATGTTACTGTTTATATGCAATGGAGCACATTTTCAGAATGAGCTGCTACCGCTCTCTGGTCCAAAGCAGAGGGACTCAGTTCGCAGCATATTGCAGCACAGTTCTCAATGCTTGTGGATCACATCTGCACAGCTGCAATGCAGTGACGGCCTTATTTACCCAAGTCTGAGTCACACTTTTCACCGCCAACATCTGCGTTACCATGGTGCCCCAGTGGTGCGCACCTCATTAAAACAATACCTGTTGATAACCTCGAACGGACGGGTGAGAACACATACTGAAGCGGATCACTTTCTGTGGCAATCTGCAGTTGGTAGGTCAAGCCGTTCCGCTGTCTTATCCGCTCTCCGACTCGTTCCACTCTTATCTCCCCTCTTCATGGTGTCCAATTACCTGTTACAGTGGATCAGATTTGAGCCCGCTGTCAAGTTGGTGATATACAGTTGGCAGCAATTTACGGTGCTGTATATATTTCTGGAAACGATACCGTTGGTAGGTTGAAAGCAGCAGAGGACAGACACTTGAGCTTGCATGAACACACAGATCATGTTCCACCTCTTTCTTTCTTTGTTTCTTTCTTTCTTTCTAGGTCTTTTTCTGGCTGCAAGGTTGCTGGTTCAGATCTTCTGACCAGCTGGGTGGAGGACATGAGCAGGTCCCTCTTTCAGTAACTTTTATCAAATTGTCCTGGCCAATATCGGCCTAACCCTACTTAAAACCCTATTGTACAATCCCAAAAGTACATTGTCATCATTGTCACACCTATAAAGAAAATGGAAGATTAATATTGCAGATACATGGTTTTCATCTGACTGCAACAACACAACGCAGACAAAACAATCATCTGTAAGGCCGTTTCTAATGTGTAGGACTATAAATAAACCCTGAACTGAACCACGGAGACACTGCTGAGGTTTCTGGTGTGTCTCTGTAGCATCTGAGCACCATCGCCCCGTGGCTATCTCAAAGTATACACACAGGAGCCAAGCAAGGCAACCGAGGGGCTCACACCACTCCGGAGTGGTTTTTCTCTTGTTTTCATCCACTTTCAGTTGCATCCCGCCCCAAGGCCATGCAGGCTGAAAGCGTAAGGACAGTCAGAGACACATTTAGGTTTCCTCCAAGAGTCTGCAAGTTCTTTCGTCCTAATGGAGTCAGGAAGTGTGCGCCCGGCTCAAGAAGCCGGGTATTAAGTGCTCTCTCTGTCTCTCTTTACCCACACCCTGATCTTTGTTTCTAGCCCCAAGGATGCTCTTACACCGAAGCAATTTAGAACCTTCATTCAACCCGAAAGAGGGAAAGAAAAGGGTCATGGAAAAGAAAATTATACTAATGGCTCTGAGAGGAGATAGCTATGGAGTGCAGCGCTAGGTCTGCACTGAAAGTGGTGGGGATATGGTGTCTTCTTCCATGGCCTTGACCTCTTACATTGATCTTTATATTTTTTTCTCTTGTATTTTTATTCGCATTTTTTTCATGCAAACTGGTTCAACATTGAAGTTAAAGCTGCACCTCGCATGTTGGCAGCTGCAAGTGGCAGCGGGAGATAACTGTTTAAAAACTGTTTCAACTTCAATATTCAGAAACAATGTGAAATGATGTCAGTGAAAGCCACACAGCACGATCGTGTTTACCAACCAGGCCAGTCTGTGATTGCTTCATACCAAAGGAAACCAAAGGGAGCAGAGAGGCAAACGATCTAACGTTGGTGAGTTTCAAGCTTCAATTCGTCACTTCCTATGGGCAGAGAACTGTCCATACTCGGCACTAGAATCTAACCACAGTTTGTGCAAATAGGGTGAACATATACAGTATATATCAGGTCTCAATTAGGGGGGATGGATCACTCTTCTGTTAGTTATCGATATGTCCCTGTACTTTCATTCTACAAGTGATTCTCACTCTGAAAAGAATGCCAAATGTAGACAACGCAAAAACAATAATTCCAATGGGAAAGAGAGCATACATGTCAGCATATCTAGCATGAGGCCATTTCATGAAAACACCTGACAGGAGACAGCAACACTTATATACAGAGAGCAACACAGCAGTTCATACACCCATCATTTGTACAGTTTCAAAGTTCTTCAGCATTGACTCGCCATTATTATTCTCAGATCATTAGAAGCAGGAATGGTAGAATAGCATTCATTTCATTTGTTATTGTTAAAGAAAATATACTTTCATGATTTTTGTGTGGAAATTGGGTCAATGCAGCAGCTAATAGCAATATAATACAGCAAATAAAAGTAGAAAAGAAATGAGAATATAGTAAATGAGGGTTATATAATAAACATGCACAACTGACAATTCAATGCTACAACATGGAGAATGCATGAATTCCCCAAATTATTGTTAGCAGCAAGAGGCCTAGCAACGCAAGCTCGCTGTTTCAACCGACAGCTGACTTGGGAGTCAGTATTGTCTGCAGGTCCAAGTACTACAGGTATGTAAGAGACAAATTATATGTAGGTCCAAAATCACTGGACTTATCCTTTAAGGTGCTCCTGAGCTGCATCAGCTCACCATTGCGGGGGTGGGAGGTGTTGTCTGAGGCGGACTTCAGTTTAGTCTTCATTCTTTTTTTCTGGACGGCTGAAGGCGGAGGTGGTGAAGCTGATCCCTACGGAGCTGCGTCTGCCTTGTTCCACTGCACCTAATATAATCAATATCGCCTGCAGATTGCAGTGTAACTCTTTTCCTTGTTTTCCTAATATGTAAAACATCCCCTTCCTCTGCACTGAAAAGACTTCCCACCAGTGGTCATGTGTGACAGTGGGGGCTGGTATGAGCAAAATGTCAGGCTAACTAGAAGAAAAATACGTACATCACTTTGTAGGGATGAGGAAATCTCATAGAAAAAGAAAAGAGCCGGCACACTTCCATTATGTATTTGTGCTCCAACACAAACTTCTCATTTTGGAGCATAGAAGTGTGTGGGCTCTCTCCTTTTTCTACAAAAACAGATGCTCTCTTTCTCTTGTTCCGCCCAAACACATAACTTAGATTGAAAATAAGGAAATATCTTCTTCAGCATCCCCAGCCTTGATACTGAATCCTCAGCACGCCACTACAAAGCAAAGGACAAATCTGATTGGTAGAACATGTTGAGTAGTCTGTTGCATACATTGAAAAGACATTAGCCTCCTCAAGAAGAACAGCCTGCCCTGCTCTCTCTTGTAAAGTGCCCTCATGTTATTTACAACACACTGAATTGCCTTTATTTGCCTTCTAAGCAATCCAAGAGGCAAGTGAACTGAGGTGGGGATGCATGCAGTTGTTGATACACCCAGTTTTTCATCCACTCTTCCCATCAAGTGGGATTGAAGAGATGTTAGCAATAGTTCTCTCCACTGTGAGGAATGTGGATCAGTAAAATACGAGAATCCTCACAAGCTCTCATCATGCACTCCAATTAATGCCACTCAAAACTCATCCCGTTTCATTCGTTGGTAGATCCTACTCTAGAACTGCATACCAACGCTCCGTATCCCATTGGCTTAGCGCTATCAGATCAGTGCACATAAAAACTCTTTGGAGCTCCAGCCAGGCTGCATTTCAGAGGGACTGGAACCCCTATTGATCAAAGTGTTCAGACGTGTCCAGGCCCTTTCCCCCAGTGCATCATGGTACTGCTCGTTGAAGCCAAAAGAGCCTAACAACAACAAACATCTCTGCTGCCGCTGCCTGGCACTCTCCGATTAGCTGCTGGGGAGATATTTTTAGAGCATCCCAGCCCCTTTGAAGAGGGAGGAGAACCCCCCCCCCCCCAAAAAAAAATACAGTCCAACATGCTTTGTTCATTTTCGCTCATCCTTGCTGTACTGTCAGCTGTAGCTGACTTTTTAATGGTCTTGCTCACTATCTGTATGCTTTGACTCTTTCTTTCCCACTTCCCTCCTTTCTGTCTCTCTCATCCCTTCTCTCCCTCTCACAGAATGTATGTATAGGCTGTGCAGTTGAAAGCCAAGCATACAATGGTACAGTAAGTGTATTTTGAAGGATTTAAATCCATGTGAGAATGGATCCACAAGTGCCACTCAATTTGTTATGTGTTCAGCATTCCCATGTTCACAGTTATGGCATTAAGCTGTTGGGAATAAGTGAGGCTAAATGTGACACGATGCCTGCATTCATTTTAATGCCCCGGAATTGGTGATTAAATCCCCATTTTGCAGCTGATTGACTCACATGCATGGCAACCTTCCTTTTCTTGGGTGGATAAAATCCATTAAGTACTGAATATATTGCTTCAAAAATCCAGGCTATACACAGCAATCACAAATGCATACATAAGCCTGGCTAGGACGATTATTCATTCATGGATGTCTTGGCTGAGATAAGGCCTGTACTCCCCGGTATTAAGGCTAATACATCATCAGAGTATTGATATGCCAGGATATACTGCTCGGAAAACATTCAAAAAACATGTTCAGAGTGACCTGTTCATCTTGTATCAATTACAGGTACAACATAAAGAAAATATGAGAAATATCGATTTGAAACCCTTATCCCATGGACTTTGATGTTCATCCATTTTACACAGCCATATCCTGAGATGCAGTGATGCTGAAAATGCGTAGCCTTGGGGCCTTGTGCAGAAACTGCGAAAAGGGCCAGGGGCCGGTTGATACAATTGCCTAGTTTTCATTTTTAAGAAGGTGAAGTCCTTGTATTTATTTTGTATTTTCGAGACTGTAGAACAGCTGAGAGGCAGACGGAGTAGAGGAGGCTCGGGGAGGACGGTTCTGGCCGGATTCAGTCCTAGGAAGGAAGGAAGAACAAATTCAGTGACTCTTGGAGGCCGATGGATGTTCTAATAAAAGGTCTTAATTGGTACATAAAGGCCTGTATTAATGTTGCCGTTTTGACTTAAGTGGCCATTTTGGAAAGTTTATTTTAGGACATCCATCTGCCTCCGAGAGTAGCTGGATTTGTTCTTCCTTTCTAGCATTTTCTAGTTTATTCACTTTCAATGTAAGGCGACAAAGTGGCAGTTTTGTTTTTCTTGTGACCAGCAGGTGTGCATGTGTATCCTTCAAAAAGTACTTTTGTGCTATCAAACATTTTTTAATTATGTAATACATTATTCACGTGGTGGTTATATAGCATTCTGAAATAAAACTCTTCAAATGTTTAATGCTAAATGAGGATGATGCCGAAAAACATTAAACATGTCATGACTGTTCTTATGACTTTACCAGTGCCTAAATTCGGCTGATCTTGGTGTAGTGATTGTCAAAAAACACTGTAGTTGTAACACTACTCTAGGACCAAAGAACCATCTGACTATCAAATAAAACAATACACATTGTAGTGAGTAAATGGCTGCTGTCTTTTCATTCAACATAGATGGGCTGATTTTTCAATTCATTCTGAAGTCAGCAACAGTTTCCTCAGCTGCTTCATCTGCTGATGATTAAGAAAACACAATTCATAACGGCTGAAAGATAGATTCAACAGATGACATTCCACATTGACACACAAGGCAACACGGCCTCTCTTTGATATCAACACAAGGTTCGTTAGTTTTGTGTCTTCACATGCATGGAGCGCACCAATAATAAAACCATCTCCAGAATCATGACATGATTAAGCCCTGAGAGTGATTTCAGTCTCCCTCTGTCTCAAGGCGCGTGTGAGAGAGGTCATGCAATATATAACAACTTATTCCCGTGTTTGATTAAAAAAGCTTGAAGGACTGCTGACTTTATCAAGCACCCAAAGGAAAGATGGCAGCAAATCTATCAAACAGTTTCAAATTATGCAAAACTCAATTTCTTTCCCCATTCTCGACGAAGAAGCCCGTCATCTCAATCAGCAAGAACCATTTTTAACAGGAGATAATGGAGAGGGTGAAATATGAATGGGGTCCTTAAGCTGCGCTCGTTTCAGCATGAACGTCTTTACTTAATTGTATTTCTGCATAATGAATACGCCTGGATGGTTTAAACCGAGCTTGCCAGCCAACGCCTATACATCACAATGTTATTTCTTTGCCATATGGCAATGATACTCCAGCATTAGTCCTGGAAACCGCTATTACTGTTGGTTGCATGTAATGTTGGTGATCTAGGAACTAAAACTTATTCTGCTGTTGTTTACTCAGTGTAAGTTGTTCTGTATAATACATCACCTAAATGCCGTCTAATTTAAAATTAAACTCATCAGTAATCAAGCACATTTCATCGGTGACCTTAATTACATCCATACTCTGTATTTAAATAAAGGACTCGGAACATTTTCTTCTGGTTCTACTTGGTTAAAAAAACAAAAACAAAGAAACAACAAACAAAAATAATGAGTTTCAAGAAAGTAGGCTGAAATTTAATTGAATCTAGGACATTCATTTAAAGAGGTTAACTCCTCGGCTCGCGAAACGATGACACTTCCTTTATATTTTAGAGATTGATGAGGTAATGGGTGAACTTTTCCAAAACACATATTTAGTGTCTCGGGAACAAACTCTTCATATAGTGTTGCTCAAAGCAACTTGCAGTTACGCCATACACACTGCTTAAGCCTCCTCAGAACACAGTACGTCCCAGAGTGCATTTCACCCTGACAGCTACAGTGGACTTGGAGGTAGACCGGGGCAGCAGGTGGCCTAGAGCTTAGGGCTTCGGTTCAGGCATGTTGTGAGTGGTTTATCTGAACTCTGGAGCATTTACTTCTTTAGTTTGCTTCATTTGGGCTTTGAGAGAACAATGCCATTCGAAATAGCGAAGAAGAAGAAGACTCTCTGTCCTCTCCCTAGTGAGCTGCAGAGCGGTTCATTGGAAGTGAGAATGTAATCTGAGCCAACTACAGGAAACGACCCCAAAAATGCAAGAGTTTATAGGTATAAGGAGATGGGTGTTGACATCTGATAGCCAGCAGTTCCTCATGCTTGGAAAGCCTGGCATAACAAAATGAAGCGAGGGCAAACTGCAGATCTGGACTGATGATCATATTCAGCTTTTTCTTCATGTGTTCTTAACTGGTGTGAACACCAGAGAAGAAGAGACAGACAAGTACATCATGCTGAGCTAAAATTACAGGAACTGGAATCTGATTTGTCTCTACTCTCCTGCACTGAATATCTAACCTGGCAGGATGACAGGTTACCAAAACTCTAATTCAAGTAACTCCAATAACTTGTGAGTTCATGTGACTTTTGTTTGCAAGTCTTTGTTCAGGCGTAATTGGGCAACATGAACATTAATGAACCAAATGCAAAAATGCAACAAAGTAAACTTTTCCACTATAGTTTGGACCAAAGAAAACAAACTGTAGATGTGATCGCACCCTTACAGACCCGTCCATAACCAAAGATTTATTCAGTTATTTTCATGCCTGGTGTCCTTTCACAGGTTCCTTGAGTAACTGAACCTTTACCTGCTCACTCATTATAAGTTGCCGTGGGTAAGAGTGACAGCAAACGGCAAAAAAAGAAAAAGGCAAAATGGAAATGTAGACCGAGCTACACGGAGTTTTCTCCGGATAACATTGTGTGTTGACACGTAGTTCTGAGAGGAGCTTAAAAAAGGAGAGAGGTGTGAAAAACAGGACCTGTCTGTCATCCCTCTGCCTTAATTGACAGATCAACTCTGAGCGCGCCCACACAATCAGCAGCTGGTCCCGGTGATGCCATTCAAATTAGCTGGGTATTAAAGAATCCCTCGGCTGAAACTACATAAATTATACATAATGAAATCCAATTAACATTTTTACTCTGACAATTAAATACATTAAAGAGCCAGGCCTTGTGGAAAGAAAGGGGGGGAGGAGGGGAAGAGGGAAGGTGGGCGGGTGGGTGGGGGGGGGGGCATTGTTAGAGACAGCTAGCTACCTTTAACGTTCACCAGCACCCTCAGTGAGTGTCTGCTCAAATGTTTACAGACCAATTAGCGCTGGCGGACAGCCTCTCAATCAAACCAAATGCCAGGTTTGCATGGAATATTAAGTGGAATATAATGGAGTGAGTGGTGAATGAATGTTATCTTTTGAGCCCCTAGGCAAATAAGGCCACACAGAAAATACATAACGAAAAGCGTCATTGTGATGTTGCCCACATTTACTTTGGCATATTCAAATTTAACAAGTTTAGCTCATTTTTCGCACTGAAGGAGAAGAATCTTAAGTTAGGGTTTTGCTGTGTAAATTTGGTGAGTTAGACTCTTTTGAAGGCATTTTGTACTGAGCAATTTAATGATCAAAAATATTTTTTTATGTTGCAGAAATGGGAAGTTGGTACGAGTGCTGAGTTATTAATGAGGGATGAGGGATTTTTTTGGGGAGGTGGATGTAGCCTATAGAGGTTAGAGAGGTGGACCTGTGAGTAAAAGGTTGCCAGTTCAAATCCCCTGACTGGCTGAGGAAGATTGTGTGGAGAAAGTGAATGAGAAGCACTCTCCTCTCTGTCGAGGTGCTCTTGAGCAAGGCCTTGTGTTATCTCCATATTCTGTATGCTCCCCTTGTCCTCGGGTCAAAAATGACCCGCTCTCACTGTCCCTCCTAGTATAAAGCCTCTTCATTTAATTTTTAACCCAAAACCCCCTATTTTGCATGAAGAAACAATCTGTCACGGATCAACAACTTTGGGAATAACTGTTTTCCTACCTCACAGTCCAGGAGACTGTATTTATTCAGTGTAGCTACACCACTTGTTTTTACTGCAAAACACTAGTGGACTGGTACTGAAGCACCTTTATAACATTATGACCCCTTTTCTCGTGAGAAATCCCTTTTTTTCCCTTACTACAAATAATTTATAAATACTTCAATTAGTCTGTAATTGATTTAATAACTGCCGGGCCAAAAATGACCCGCAGACAATCTTTGCACCCTGATAGTGTACAGCTTTTATGAAAATATCAAAAAGGTAAATGTTTCACCTTTTCTAATTGTAAGATCACCACAGGAGAAGTTGTCAAATTTCATGCAGAAAAAAATTAATTTAGGAGGTTTTCACTGCTGTTAAACTCAGAAACGAGCCGTTTTTGACCCGAGGACAACATGAGGGTTCCATATTGTTCCAGTGAATCTCCCAGGCTTGAATGTGTGTAAGTATGCATGAACATGAAGCAGTGTGTTGCTGAATGTGATCAGTCGACTTTCACTGGGTAGATGAAGGGTAAAATAGTAAAAGAAGCTGGCCTAGAGTATAATTTGGCCCGTCCTGCAAGGCCGCGTGTTTTTTCTCTCTCTGCCGGTCGATATCGGCGCGGCCCTGCTGCGGCTGCCGTCCCTCTACGCCTATCTGATCTCACCAACGCCGCTGTCAATCCAGCCGCCGTCTGGCCTTGCGTGAACAACAACTATCTTCTCCGATTTATGTTGACAGATAAAGCAAGAGGGATGAGACGGAGAGAAGAGAAACAGAGATATGTTTTCACTGTATATACAAAGAAAGGAAGAGGGGGGAAAAACAGAGGCTGTGTAAAGGAGGACGGCAGCGAGGGCAGAGGTGCGGTGGAACGGGAAATAGTTTTTTATTCAGCCCGGCTTCTGAAAGCGAGCCAGCAGTGTGGTCCTGTCTGCCAGCGGCCTCTGGCTATCTTCCGCCATCAGGTCAGCTACATCTTTCTGATTACATCTGCTAAAAGCTACCAGTTTATTTAGTGTCTACATCAGCAGAGCAGCGATGGTTCCAGATATGGATGCTACAGGAGTCTGTGTCGCTTATCTTGGCTCTCCAGCGGGGAGAGGAAGGAAGGAAGCAGGCGGCTGACGGAGGGGACCGAGGTGCTTTCGGCGCCCGCCGTAGAGGAATTAACATTCATTGAGCGGACTTGCAACAAAAGTTCATAATTGAAGGAAAAATATGTTCCATTACTGAGATGATTGGATAAGGGGGGAGAAATCGATTAATTAACAACGAAATCAGATGAACCCACATGATTACTGCTCTTTCGCTCCACATCTGGGGTGATTCAATTACAACCAGAGACACCTTTAATGCTGCCTACAGCTCCGTCTCATCCACCACCTGAATAGGTTTCTAATGAAATCACCGCTGAGGAGCCGTGCTCATCTCATCGTGAGGTAGCAAAAAAAAAGTGATTAGACCAGTTTTATTTTTAGGCTTACTGGAGGTGGAGGGGTGGGGGTGGGGGGGAGGTGGGGTTGGGGTTGGGGGGGAGGGGGGAGTCTTGGCTGTAAAAAAAAAAAAAAAAAAAGGAAAGAAGAGTGGGGAAATGTTTAGCACCTTCGATAATGGAACATCCTTACTTTGATGTAATCAGTACTGTCTGTAAACTAAAAGCCTGATGTCTATATCAGTTAAAATCTCCTGTTGGCTTCTCCAATTGAATCTGCACCAGTGGTGTGGGTGTGTGCAGAAGCTACAGAGAAGTGTGTGTATGTGTGTGTGCGTGCGTGTGTGTGTGTATGGGTGAGGGTGATTGGGGGGCGAGGGATGCGATTTAGAAGTATGAGAATATTTGCATGCATTAAATTGCATCCTAAGGGCAGAGCGGCCGGCTTGTCCATGAAATATTTGTGTCCGTCAAATTACATTTCTTCATGAATAGCATTTTTCTTCTGTGTGTGCGCTTTTGCATTTGCATTCAAATGTGTACGAATGCCTGTCTGTCAGTTTCAGGTGTCTGAATGCTGCAGCAGCTGTTAGGCCAAGCTGTTTTGACAGCATGTCGGCCACATTAATGTCTATACATGTAACATGGGGCTAACAGTAGTGAAGCATCTCGCGTTTAACAACCTGCAATGAATTGGCTGTACAGGTCAATTGGAAGAGCATGGCACTAACAGTGAAGTAGCTGTTTAGTTCCCACTGGGGCCAGCTAAGATAGAAATGTATGTGCTCATGGTACTGCAGGTACTTTGGATAAAAGCATGAGTCAAATGGCAGATGTAATGTTAAAGCCCCAGTAGAAACAATCCATCACAGAGCAGTTGAAAAAGTCTTACATGACACAGTGACGTTTTGGTGAATCAGCTCTTCTTAAATCAGCTGGACACTGAACTCCGACCTGCTCACACACTGCAATTCACTTTGCATAAGAGTGTCTGATAAAAGTAATAATCTGCAACATTTTCATATAATTAAAAGGTGCATTTTGCTGCTCTCTATCACCGATTGATATAACACAAAAAGTCTCTAGTACCCGGTATCAGGTAGGTCTTTGGTGCACAGGGAGTGATGAGTTTTATGTTCCAGCGGCAGCAACAGCGGTTTGTTTGGAATAAGCAGAAGAAGAAGAAGAACTGGGTAGTTAGCATGAGCAGTGACAAAGAAAAGAGCGCCACCTACAGAAACTCAAACTCCATCAACAGAAAGGAAAAAAGACGTAACAGTCCCGCCCACACTGTTTGATTGACAGGTGATCTGTGGGAAGTGCAGTGCAGAAACACCACATAAATGAGCACTTAGCACCAAAGATTGCCAAAATAATTTTAAAAAAAAAGAGGATATCATGGATTACCACTTTAAATGCCTAAAATGTAAATGATCAACTCAACATTGTGGTACGAGTTTTGTTCTGCTTCCCATGCAATAAACAACCTGAAAGGAGCAGCAGAGCTTCATCCTTGAGTGTAAGAGACCTTTTTATCAATATTATTGTTGAGGCTGGCAGCCCAAATTGGCTCAGCGTTGCAGAAAAACAACTTGCATCACATTTCCCTCGTACTCTTAGCTTTTGAGTTGCCTCGACAACAGAACAACACGCAGCTCTGTCGTTGTGGGGGCCGCCGTGTCGTCCAATCACCTCTCCATGTTGGCAGAAGCAACTCCAGCTGTAAGCAAGCCAATGTTTGCTAGTTGACTGAACACTTGTGATCAGCTGCACATCAGAGGCAGATCTCTGCAGGAGTGGCAGGTGTCAGTGAAGGAGACACTTCATCGTCTTGATAACACAAGAATTCATTTTGTGAGCACAGCAGTCGATTCATCATTTAACTGAAGAATTCAAATTTGTTTTCATTTTGGAACAGAACTCTTCTGTGACAGCCTCTCTTATAAAAAATATTCATAGCACAAAACAAAAACAGTGTACTTTTTAAAGGTTCATTGGTTTTTGCTTTTGGTTGACAAAATGACAACACTTTTAGAGACTGCACTGCAAAAACTGACAAACTTGTTAAGTTATTTTATCTTGTATCCAGACTTATGAAGCTTATTTTAGGATTTTTTTCAGGATGATGTAACTTGTTAGTTAGTTGTCTTGGAGAAAGTTTCTTGTTTCAAGATTTTCGTCACTGAAAAGAAGTCATATTGTCATGCATCAAGTGAAATTTATTGAAACCAGCAAGATTATCTGCCAGTGAAGTGAGATAATTTGACTAAAAATATCATGAAGTAAGCTTGATAGGTCTGGAAACAAGATAAAATCACTAGACAGCTTTCCATTTTTTGCAGTGTGGAAGACTTTCAGGTAATGATTATTTCTAAAAATGGATGTATAGCATTTTGAAATGAGTTCTTCTTATCTGTCAGCTATTTCTCTACACCATAAAACACGATGCAGTAATACTCCACTGTCTATTGATATGCCATTAACATTTGCATTACATTCATACTGACTCAGTATTGTCTCAGTTTATTGCTGTATTTTAAATCGATCCAAACTTTCTCAGCCTGTTGTTGTATTTTCATCAAGTTTTGCATCGTAACATCCACAGAGGAAGAATAGTCCGCTCTATCTCACAGTTTGTTGTCGAGTCAGGTATAGACGGGACAACACATATTTTCCCTTTTTGTGTGTTGCTGGTGGTCGACGCGAGCAGCATTGAATTCTGGGTAAGGATGTAACTGCTGCAATAGTCTGGCTGGCCGTCTGTTGAGATAAGTGAGAACAACGGCTGCCCGCCTGCTTGTGTACCAGCAAGGGGAAGGAGATGGGTGGGGTGTGTGTGTGTGTGTGTGTGTGTGTGTGTGTGTGTGTGTGTGTGTGTGTGTGGAGTGGTGGTGGGGGGGGGGGGGGGGTCTGACGGGCACAAGCCACATGCTGGGGCCGAACACACAGGCTGGTGCGTGGGCTCCATCCTCAATGACAGAAAGCATACTGGCACTGTCTCTCTCTCTCTCTCTCTCTCGCTCATGTCCTTATTTTCTCTCTCTCTCTCTCTCTCTCTCTCTCTCTCTCTCTCTCTCACACACACACTCTGCTTTTCATTTTCTCCTTCATTTTTGTACTCTCTGTCCTTATTTACACCTGACATTAGCGTGCATCTCGTCCAGATTGTGTCAAGATCTGATGTGGCAGTATTATATTTACACCTGGCATTAAAGTGGCAATAACTAAGCTTTTTCCTGCACAACATGACCTTAATATACAGTATCTGCAGGGGGGTCGACAGGGTCGTTGATCTATAACAACGACTCAGTGATTATTTGGCCAGGTGCTGAGATTTCTGGCTTTGAAAACTCTTTTTGTTTCATACGGAAGAGGCTTAGGGCCGCAGAGAGCTGTCGATGTTGGTGCAATTTCTTCTGGTCATAGATTACGTAATGCCTCTTTAAAATGCGGCACACTCAGGTACACACATTGAAATCTGATTTATCTCGCCAAAACGCAGATTGTCACGCGCATCACACCCTCTCGTAATATTTATGTCCTTTTAAAATTGACATTAAACACCTCGTCTCGCTTGTTCTCCGTCTACAAGTATCGTGACAATCCATTTTTTTACAAATATGTTAGAATCTGAGCCTCCTGTTTGTTTTGCGTGTGCTTCCTGCTTGTGTCTGCGTGTGAAAGTTTATCTCCGTTCAAGCAGCTGCTATAAGTGGATTGGAGACGCAGTGCATTTCCACTTTGTTGCTAATGTGGCCAAATGTGTCTCTGATCAGGGGTTTGGATGATCAGATCTTTAATGCATCTTAGGTGCATTTACACCTGGATGTTCTGCTTTTTTTTATTTTTACAAGGATGCCTGTTAATGCTAGGTGGATAGGGGGGCTTTTTCTTGCTCGTCCTGATTTTCTCTGTCTCTCATCCTCTCTCCCTCTCTCTCTCTCACACACTCTCTTATTCCTTCCCACTCTCTCACTCTCTCGTTGGCAACTCTCTCTCTGCTCTGCCACCTCCTACTCCTCCTCTTCCTTCTGAAGTCACAAGGACAGCCTGTTCCCCTCTTCCTGCTCCTCTTCATCCTCCATTGAAATGGCTCTGTGTTTTTTTTTTTTTATGCTCGAGTATCAGTGGGTCCTCGCTGGCGAATATTGCAAATCCTCCATAATATGATGACTGTCGACCACGCAGCTATTTACTGTGTTGAATGTGTCATTAATTATCTGTGTGTCCTCTTCAAAACCAGGAGAGGCCTGTGCTTACGGAGGCTAGACGAAACCGAAGAAACACAGAAAGAGTGAGGTACAAAAGGCTCGAAAAACTTTCAAGACTTGTAAAAAACTCCTGGTGAACGTGTCTTGAAAGTCCGCTTCGCTGCGATTACTGAACAAATGTGCGGCTCATTCATTTTGTAAAGAGTGCTGGCTATTTTTCCAGTGTAGGAGAGTATAGGCTCTCAGTCTGTTATGGAGAACAGCAACGCTTCACCTTTCTTAACAGATGTCTTTCAGCACTTTTATGTGGTGCGGAAAGTTCCATCCAAACACCAAACCATAGACCTGTTTTTACTTGTGTAGAACAGATTTAATGGGTGTTTTCGATGTAATGTTCTGCTCAGCTTGTGGTGTTATGAAAAGCCAATCTGGGGAGCACAAGATTAAAAGCAGCAAACGGGGTCGCACCTTCTGCCAAGCCGGGTTTGTGATGGCAGGATGGTTAGAAAGACCGTCCTGTAACTGGAGGGTGAAATGTTTGATCCCTGCAAAAGCCGATGTGTCCGTTCCCCGTCGATTCATCCTACCTGGTACCATGTAGGGATGGGATGTTTATCTCACGATACGATTCGATACGCGACATGGGGTTCACCATTCGATACAACCACGATACGATGTAATAAATAAAAGTTCAAGTCTGACTGTGCAGAATTATGTTCATTTCTGAGACACAAATCTTTCTAGCGATGGCATTAGCTTGCTATGTAAACAACAATTTAAAAATGTCTTTACAAAGTGACAATAATATAATTTGGATGGAGAGCTTGTGAAGTTGTGATGGTCAAGCATCTCATTTGTGATTACTACAGCAGAATAAAATGGAGCTGATATCACCATTCATTTTTGCGATATACTGTATTGAATATATTGTCCCATCCCTAGTACCATATACTGTGCAGTATATGTTTCAAAGGCATATGCATTTTTTGTAGTATTTGTGACTAAACTGGGGTCAGAGGGTAATTTCACTAAACTGTTCCTGCTCATTGTATATCAGGAGAGCTTCTAGTCTTGTCTTAATGGTAAAAGCAGGAATTGCTTCAGCATCTAGTTTGGATGAAGAGAGTCCACACACTGAAAGCTGCTCCCAACATGTGTAAACTTTCTATACATGTGACATTTCAAGCTCAGTGCTCTTCATCAGACCAACTCAGTGATAACATGCATTTTGTTTTGATATTGCTATAGTGGCTTAGAGAAGCCATCCTGTAACCAGAGGGAAGTTCAAGGAAACTGTTTCTGGGTACAGCAAGAAGTTGAAATATTTCAACTTTTGAAGAAATAATGTTTAAATTGTCAGAGTTAATCATTGTCTGTCACTGAATTTAAATGATCTCCAGTTTGCTATCTGCAGTCGACGTGTAAATGTGGACAGTTTACACATGATTGAACATTCATCCATTCAGCTGAACTCCCACTGGGTTTGAATAAATTTAAGAAAGTTATTTTCCCAACTTTGAAGTCTGGATCACAGACGGTTGATGTTTTCAAATGTAAAATCCAAGAATTTGACCCATAACAAAAGACTTTCAAAGCAATGGTTAATTTCTAATTACTGTTCTGGCATAACCAGTGAGTGTATTAGGAATAATGTTTTTTCACTACAGTCTGGGGTCAAACTCTCCAAAAGGTTTCAGATTCAATTGCCACAAATGCCAATTTGTCCACCATGAGCCACTGAGCAAGAAGCTGCTGCTCTGGATGAGGTGCCAGTTAAGTGCCTAAAATGTAAAAGTGAATGGAAACTCAGTCTCTTGGGAGATTTATGCCTGCTTACCCATGATTACCAGCATTTCCATATGCAGGTGTCCCATAATGACTCAAAAGACAGGCATGGTGTTTCACAAATATCTACATGGACCACCCATGGGAGGAAGGTGTTTAATCTTTCCTTTCAAACAGCACCTCAAACACACAAAACATTAGGACCATGCTCCTAGTGTGAGGTTTCAGTTCCTTTTGTGCAGTCCATCCCAGCAAGAATTTGATGCATGACAACATGCAGGAGGAGGCCAAGTTGAACATCAGCCCAAACGAGCACGAAACACATTCTAAAATCATATTAAAACAGCTTTGGAAACTGTCTAAACTGATATCATAAAGATATTTATGTCCCAATTTCACAAAACGATGCAGGTAGCAGCTATGGACGACTACGGATATCATCGCAACTTTGACTTTGACACTGTATTTATTATTATGTATCTATTCTGCTTTTTGTCAAATCTCTTTATTGGTGAAATAAATGTTATCACCACTTTTCTTTTAAATGCCTCACCTTCGCATATCATATCATATCAACCAAAAGCCATAAAGAAAAAATAAAACAATTAGAAAATCAATAATTAAGGAAGGGGAAAACACTTCTTTAGTCTAAGCCAGTAGGTTACAGAATATCCTTTGATGAGACAGATCTGAATAGGTATAGCAAGCACCAGGTTATCATCAATATCTATCTATTCAACAAGACAATGTTTGTCTCAGTTGTCTCCAGGATTACAAATCCCTTCATAACCTGTCTCTTACTCCTCATCATAATCTCCCCTTCATGATTGAAATGGATTTAATAGGTGAAATCAATACGTAATTGTAGCTTTCAGCTGGATTTGCCCGGTCAGTCGGATAGAGCAGGAAGCTCTAATATGTCGTTACATTTCGCTGTTTGCCATCGAACGTCTCTGAAGAACAGCGTGCTTGTGTGTGTTGTGTATTTGCCAATATAGATACTCTACATCTTGTCTGTATTTGTAATCGTTTATGGCACTCACTGTTCATGGAACAAAATCAGATCAATGTAAGCAAGCGATCCCCAAATAGATAGATACTGTAGGTGTCATCATAAGAAGAGATAGAGGTAATGATGCAAAAAATACAAAGAAAAATCATATACAGAGCAACAAATAGAAAATATTCAAGTCTGTGAAATTGATTAATACACATATTGACATACTGACAAATGCTTTTTCTTGGGCTAATATTTCCATCCACACTGCCTCCACACTGTAGCTCCCATCATGGCGGCGGCGGAGCGGTGACTGCGCGTGACGACCGTCTCGCCGAGCGGCGTCTCCGGCTGAAGTCCTGACTCGCGCACAATGGACAGCGGCTCAGCAGCAGTCGTTTGTTTTGAAGGTTATTTGCCCGAGATGTCAAAGGGAATCAGACGTTTCCCACATCTCTCTGCCCTCCCTGGTACCCCCACCCTCAGCAACCACCCCCCCCTCCTCACCCCTCCACCCTCACCCAACCTCCAACCCCGCGGAGCTGGAGGGAGTTTTGTTGATGGATGTCGAAGGCTGCTCCGGTCCCACAGCAATTAACTCTTCTCCTGCAAGAAGCGGCCTGTCAGGTTGATGGAATCTCCCCACCGCCGCCGCCTGTCACACGGTCCAGGAGGGGCGGCAGACAAATGCTTCATCTGTGTGTTTGCTTTCCTGTTTGGCCTGCGGTGGAGAGCGAGCACAAGCAAAGAGCTCTGAGGTGCATCGGAAGCCATCAAGGGCGGAGTCAAGGGGCTCCGCTGGGTGTCAGGTTTACTGTTTATAGGGGAGTGTGGAAGGGAAGGGGAAGCGGCCGGAGCCGGGATGAGAGAGAGAGAGAGAGAGAGAGAAAGAGAGCAGCAGCAGAGGGGGAGAGAGCTTCAGTTGTGTTTCGGTCGAGTCGGAGAATGAGTCTGGAAAACTGCTCAGCTGACAGTCGCGTTAAAATACGGTTGCAAAGGGTTGAACTCAATACTGACTTTCATAAACGTTATGCTTTCACCAAATATGTTCTGCAAGCTGAAATTCTATTCCAACATCACCTCTAGAGTTTGAAGAAGAAGAAGAAGAAGAGGAAGAAGAAGAAGAAGAAGAAGAAGAAGAAGGAGGAGGAGGAGGACTTAACAAAGCATCTCCATTGTTTTGTGAGATTGCTTAATGAGTTTCTTGTTTGCCGCCAATATCATAGTAGTATTGAATTTTTAGATATTAAACTTAATATTTGGTATCAAGGCCAAAATTCTGGTGTGGTAACAACGCTAATTGACAGTAGAAGAGTAGCTTATGGATATACTTTATTTCTTTTGAATAAAAATCATTAAGATTTTGTACATGTTCCACAACTGTTCCCATCCCCCCAAAAAATGGATTGCCTGTTTTTTTCGTGGTCCTCGCAAACAATTTGATGGCTCATTATCAGCCCAAGATGTGCGGGATGGTTCATTTCAACAAAGCGGTACTATCAGTCCTGGGAGGTGAAGTCCAGAATGAAAAAAACAAAATATTTCCCAAAGTGAAAGTATGAGTAAATACTAAAATACTGCAATAAGTGCAGACTTTGAAAAGTACTCAGTGGTAACATTATTCTAAAAATCTACCTAAGCACAGTAACTTGTTCCTCTCCGCCTCTGGAGTGCAGAGGCTCAGACCTCAGCTCAGGTTGACCATCAGAGTGGATAGGGCATGATATCACCAATGTGGGTCAGAGTAGCCGGCTCGTACCAGAGCGAGGGGAACATGTCCAACCAGGTGTGAAATCAACCGGGCATCCTGACAACCTGCGTCAACGTCTCCTCTTGGACTTTTGCTCCACCCTCACCTTTCCTTCCTCTCTGAGCAGCAAAACCTCTTCGAACGAGCATTGCTCTATTTGACCGATGACTACTCCTCTCAGAACACCGCTCTCACTCCACTCCCCTACGCCCGGCTCACCGTTTTACAGCTACGATACGCAGCTTTTCACCTTGAGACAGCAAAGTGTTTGCCGGTCCCGCCCTCCTCCCCCTCAGTCGGTCAGGTTCACGCCCCAAACCTGAGCTGAGCTTGAACGGTCTACCTTGAAACGGCATCTAGTCTGAGGCTGAGCTAACCGGCATCCATAAAGCCTCCACAGACACTGAAGAAGCAGACGGCAAATGCAGCCAATCTGCAATAAAAAAATGCAAAATTCAAATGTTCACCGTGTTTTTGAACGGGTCTTGTCTGCCACACGTTTAGCTTGGCTGTACTTTATTTTCTTTCTTTAAATTGATCAATTTAAAGACCAAATTAGAGACCTGCTGACCATTTCTTTAACTGAAGTGTTGAAGCTTATTATTGCGTCTTTACTTTCTCATGTGTTTTTACCATCGTGTTTTCTTCTCAATTATTTTTATGTAATGTTGTGTTGTGTTATATGAAACTCTCTGTATGCCACCTTTCTTGGCCAGGGCCATTTGAAAAAAGATGCAAATCTCAACATGACTGCCCTGGTCAAGTAAAGGATAAATAAAAAAAAATAACAATAAAATACTACTTTCCTTCTTCATTGTTTCAGCTATGACTTCCCATGTGCGTACGCATGGTTTCCCACGTCAAGTTTATTTTTATGCATCCCGATGTGTGCGTGAAAACCTTTTTGTGCGTATGCAACGTTTATACGTGCGGCCCCAGCTCACCGTTGGCCACGCCCACAGTAAATGGTTTACACCCCAAGACGTCCCAAACATCAGTGAAAAGCCAATTACAGGCAAACCGGGAAGTCACAGACAGACAGACACAGACTGATCATGTATTATATATATCCTATTTATCTCTTATTTATTTTAATGTGAAAAAAGCTGCATATTGCGGCTTTTACTCCTCTCTTCACCCCCCCACTCCCTTCCTTCCCATATCCCTAACCCAACACTTCCCCATTCCCCATTCCCACCTCACCTACCACTGACACCCCCCAACCCCCACCCACCCCCACCCAGCCACCCTACCCCCACCCTGCCACCCTACCCCCACCCTCACCACTCCGACTCCCTGACCCTCCAACCCCCACATGGTTGGAGCCGGCCATCTAAGATGTCTGCAGGTCCTGCCTCCTTGTATTAGCGGGCCCAGAGGGTAGGTGAGCCACTTAACCTGTCATCTCAAATTGTGTGCACGACAGCAGATAGGTGGCTCGGCTCTCCCTCCGCGCCGGGCAGAGCGAGGCACTCAGACGGCGCAGGAGCAGCCGACAGCCGGCTGAGCGGGGGGATGCTCAGATGCTCATGGGTCAGGCGGGGATGCACGAGTGTGTGTGTGTTTGCGATGGGAGCGGCGGCGGGGGGGGGCGGGAGGCTGATGGTTCCGTTACCGCAGGGACTGAGGTTATTGGCAGGTAGGATCTCAGAGTGTGGAGATGTGGAAAATGTCAGCAGGTATATCATGAAGGGAGTGATCTCAATTTCCCCTCAGTGTCCCGTCCCCCCGAAATGTGCAGCCGAGTGGAAACTTTCGCCGTTTGGTTCGGTTGAGCCCCGATCCATCAGCTTGGAAATTAGAAGGTTCCATGTGCTTTCGATGATAAAAATCTCAAATTCCTTATAGGGTAAACTGATATGTTTTTAATTTGCATATTTAACCTTTTTTTAATTAAGGTTGCTGAGCATGCATTGCCCTGGTTCGTAGTTATTCAGTTACACACATTAACAGGGAAACCTTCGGGTCACACGCCTACCTCTCTGCCGCCCAAGTCAAATAAAAATGTTTATTTGAAAGGCTGTTTGATATTTTTAGGGGTCAGGGTCACTCAAGGCACCCGGTCCACATGGTATGACAAGGCACATGAAAACATAACATTACATTTTCTGTATAATATTCCAAACAAATTAGGAGGTATCATGCAAAATACCATGCTGTTGTTCCCAGGCTTTACAGATTAACGCTCTGTTCGAAACCGTTCCCCATTACAGAAATAGTGCACTACATTTTGTACTAGTGTCCGAATTCTCAACGGTTAATTTGATTCACTATATAGTTCGCTATAAAATACCCCACAATGCACTGCAAATTGTGGTGAACAGACAATGTACCCTACAATTTCTCCTGTATACCACAATGCAAAGCGGTTGTGTCTTACCGAAGAAAAAGAAGAAGAGTCAAGCTAGTGACTGAGCTTATTGTTTGCCAAACCAAAACAGATTGCTACCATCAGGAGACGGCACCTTAGATGACAAAACCACATGCACATCAATAGAATTTCAACAATTTATTTGTAATTTAATGTTCCAAACATTGCAAATTGATTCTACTTGAATACATTTCAACCCGCTGTCATGATGCGTGGTTTGTTTATGAGATGCTGGGTGCGTCACACGAATATCTGGCACATTTTTTTGAAGCATTTATGTTTTAACATAGTGTCCGAGACTTTGTTCGGTCATTGCCTATATAGTTCACTGTATGACAAACACTCTATAGGGAATAGTGAGTGAACGAGTGAACCCTTCTGATCGCAGCTTAAGTGTTGCCACATAGAATCCACCTTTCCGTAAACATCTCAACTCTTTGAATTTAGCTCACAAGATCATAGCAGATCCACTGCACCCTCTATGGTCTGAATATGTACCTTTACCTTCAGGGCGAAGGTATAGCATGCCCAGGATGCGGACTAAAAGAGGCATCACATCCTTCGTCCCACGCAGCATTCAGCTGCTTAACAAGCTCTGATCACATGGTCTGAATTTGGCACTTTCTTGAACTTGCACTTGATGTCCTTTATCGATCACCCAAATGATGCTTTTTATGATGTTTTTACATGCTTATGTTTTATGTTATATTATGTGCTGTCATGTATGGTTGTTGATGTTTTTGATATTCTTTTATGCTCTTTGTGCAAAGCAAATTCCCCGAGGGGCAATAAAGGTTTCATTCATTCATTCATTCATTCATTTTCATAATCATCTAACCAAAAGGAATTAGCAGAAATAGTTTCTGTACATCACAAGATGTACAGAACTCCTCATGTAAAAGGTCAAAAGAACATAAAATAAGGTTCATTTCCAGGTCCTCCCCAGTCACAGAACAAGCATATTCTGTCCTCCTCTGGTGTTCCACTGAACCTTCCGGTTTCTATAGCCAATGCTAATGGACATGACCTTAATTATTATGTGAATAAATCATTTGTGGACCAAAATGTCAGCAAGAACCTTATAATTCCATGGTTATGTATTGTGACATTTGCACTGAAAGCTAAAAGTCAGTACTTTCCTGTTGTAGCTTAATGCAAGTTTGTTCCCATTTGCATGTATTAGGAAGCAAATAAACGTGTTGCAGCGAGATCTACACACAGTGCGGTCATGTCATCCTCCTTTGTGCAGTCCTCTCTTAAAGGAACGACCCTGTAAGTCTGCATGAATGATTCCTGTCCTTGACCCTTGCATACAAGTTCGTATTGAAGTCATTGTTTTGTGTCATATTATTGATCTAAGGGCCTTTTGTCCCCCTCAGCCTTCCTTATCTTTGCCAAGGCAGCGTATTGTTCACTGACTATTGATGTGACATAAAGGGACTCTTTCCATACATTCGAAATTCCCCTCCTCTTCCAAGGATGCATATCACTCTGGGTTTCCGTGGAGGGCGAAGTGAAAAAAGGACTCACCGTGACACAGCGCTGTTGATTGAACGGTTTTCAAAGTATCGCCGCTCACAATCTCGGGGCTTTCAAGCGGTGACCTTGTACGTCTGCACTTTTCATCACTCCGGGTTGTCGTTCCGGTGAATGGCGTCTCAATATTCACTGCCCACTGCCGATGCGTGTTGAAAATGGAAAGAGCTGCAGTCGCTTCTTTTTTTTTTTTTTTTTTGTGCCGGCCTCCTGAACCTCTCAATTCCCCGCACTCCTGTCGCTGCCTCTCATTCTATGCGTGTACAACTTAACTTGACATATCTATTTATCGATCGGGTCCGCAGCACGGAGCGGTTTGAAGTAGCGTTCGTCTGAGTATCGACTGCACTCGCCCTCCACCCACTCTCCTCCTCCTCCCACTTTGACTCCTCCACATCTGTACTCGACAGACCTGTTTACCCTCCTTCCTATATTCCTCCTCCCTTCCTTCCCTCCGTCCTGCCAGTCTTATCTGCATGGCAGTGGAAGTGAAAGATAAAGCAGCACTATCTGCTGTCCAATCGGATAGGTAAACACCCACAATCCTTCACTGTGTGGTAAAATCAATAGCCAACTGGCTTTATAATAGACATGCCCATCTAAGGGCTGGGCACAAGAGATTGGCAGCATTAAGTGGATGTTGCCAGAAATGGTGTTTTCGATGCCAGCTTGCCTACGAGATTGAATCTTGACTGGGACACAATCCAAACCACGAGTCGCCTTCCCTGCCTTTTTCCTTTATAAGCTTTCTGAAGAGAGGAATTGATGATGTGTCGGTATCCCCGGTTGATGGAGCCTGGTTGTGTTATTTTCACGTTTTTGTGAGTCGTGTTATTTTCACATTTTTGTAAAGGAAAGGTCACACGACGAGCGAGGAAAGACTCTGGAGTGCTGGGAAAGTTGCCATCTCTAATCTGCTGAATTTATATGTCCTATGACTACATTTTAAATTAGCTTTGTACACTCACCACTCCTTTTCTTTCTCTGGTATATTCCTCATTATCTCATCTCAAATTACCTCTAAAGTTTCTTTGAATTTGCTAAAAATACCCGTCAGCCCAGTGTTTAATACAGGCAGCCTCTGTCTTGAAGCAGCTCGTCCAACGCATCGAGGCACAAACCCTTTCTTAATTACAAAATGTAATTATGTTGTAAGTCTCCTTTTCTTCCATCCTAGAGTTCATGTGCATGCTTATTAAAGGACCATGACTCTCATTTTTCTATACTTTTCAAAACAATCTTCGATTTAATTACTGCCGTGCCGTCATTCCGCTAGTCCTGAACTTCAGATTGTTATCAAACTTTTTTTTTTCTTTGATTACTTGGCAAATGAGAAACTCAGCTCCAAGAACTACAGGTATGTAAGAGACTAAATTATATATAGATCTATGAATTTATCCTTTAAGTATTAAGTTATTTATCAGGACTTAGGAAAGTCAAACAGCTAAGATCCATTAAATGTCTCAAGCAGGACCTTGTCGTGTCCCAACTGAAGCATACTGTATATCCATAGGTTTTCTCTGCATCGGTCCTATACAGCATGGCATGGTTAACAACATATTAGCCCTACACTCTGTTTGCTTTTTCCAATATCGACCGTTGAGTCCAGGTACTTCTAGTCATTTCCTCCTCTACAGCTGCCAGGCCTTATGATAACTCACACCTCCAGGCTAGATAAGGCCTCTTTGCTCCACTGCACTTCATAACAACTTCCCTAACACACACACACACAAACAATAAACACACAAACTCACAGAGTACGGTGCACACAGAGACCCACTCACTCCCACTCTGGTCTTACCGCAATCTGTGGGCATTCTTTTAAGCCTCCCCAGATGCAGTGGAAGGGCTGAAGCTGTAAGTCAGGTGAGGGAGGAGATCTTTTTATAGCTGATGTTTGTCCTTGAGCGGCGCTTCGTGCTTTGTGTTCAGACGTGTCGGAGCAGGAGCAGGAGCAGGAGCAGGAGCGGGAGCAGGAGCAGGAGCAGGAGCAGGAGCAGGAGCAGGAGCAGGAGCAGGAGCGGGAGCGGGAGCAGGAGCAGGAGCCGGAGCAGGAGCAGGAGCAGGAGCAGGAGCAGCGGCGTCGCCCTGCAGCCTCTGCTCGTGTCCAGTCTCGTGTTCGTACCTGGAGATGAGCTCTGCCGTCATTATGCGTACGCAGCGAAGGTCAAAGCTCATTTTTCCACGGTTATAAAGAGATGATGTTCTCTGCGTTTTCACTGAATAGGGCTAAAATGAAGGCTTTTGTTTCACCACTTGAAAGAACTGACATCTGCTCTTATGAAATGACTGTTAGAGTAAGTTCAGTTAGCAATTAATTTTCAAGGTGCTCAGTGTAGCGTTTTTAAACATCAATATATGACCATCAAATGAATCATGATACGGTGGTGTAATTACCGTAAACTAATGAGACCATGGTTGAGATGATTTGATAGCCTCTAATGCTCACCAGTGGTCTTTCCCATAGTTGTACCACATTTCCCATAAACCTTGTTACTTCCTGCCCCACCTCCCCCTCTCTGGCGTCTTTGGTTTTACTGAAGAGGATCAACATGTTGGAAGTCAATTTTCCATCAGACGTTTTCACTCCTTCCACCATCTGCCGTTGCCACAAACTCTGAAAGCTTTAGCTCCGATAATGCTGCGAGAACATCGCCCTCTTTCTGTTCTGTGCCGTAAAGCAACCCAGAAGATTTCACACCAAATCCGACTCAGTGGCGCACAATGTGAAATGCAGTGTAGAGGCTGACAATTTTCTCAACATCGGTCTCGTTTGCTGATAGTAATTATACTCATGTCTGAAAATTAAAGTGGTAAAATGTGACACTTAGCACCTTTAAATGAAAACACCTTTACAGACTGAATCCTCTATTTTAAGAGATATTGAATGATGACCTTCTGATTTTTTCCCCCCTCAGAACTGAAAGATAACCTTTTGGAAATTAATGCCTCAGATATAATACATATTTCAATTCATGCATCAACGCTGACGCTATTCAGAGTAACTTACAATCAGTGAGAAGGTAAGAGTTCAGTGTCTGTTGATGAAGACACTGGCTGCTGCAGGAATCAACCTTGTGATCTACTGGTTACAAGACAACATCTCCAACCACTGGTCCACCCTTTGGACTGTTTTGGTGTTGGGTCAGTGGATTCGTTAACTGGCCTGCTGCTGTATGTTTGAATGCTGGTTAGAGTTGCTCGTGCCTGAATGAAGCAGCGCAGGAAGCTAGTCATTTTCCATGTGGAGGTTGAAATTACATGTCACTCGTCAGCATAATTACATGTGTATCGTAATGTATGAGCCGGCGGTGATTACAATTAGGCAGTCTCCTGATTGCTTCGTGGGCGCCGGCGGTTTAAGCTCAGGTCAGCAACTGGAATCAGACAGGAGAAGCACAAACACTCCTTGACTTTCTTTTCGTCAAGCACAATACTGAAGTTAACAAAAGCCCACGCTATACCTTCCATAATTGCATTGTTATATCAGCAGGGGTATAATTTCCCTGAGATAGTAATTATATGTGATGCCGTTACAGCGTCGCCATACATCGCGTATGGTATTGTCACGCCGCACATCGCGGCCCAGGCTGTGGTGTGTACAGTGTTTAGAGGACTACCCATGATGCACCTCTCTGTCTTCAAAGGGCAGACCTGCTGCCTCCTGGGAGTGTCTAGGTTTTGTCTCAGCCTCTAAAAGAGCCATCAAAGGGGGAGGAGAGAGAGAGAGAGAGAGAGACAAAGAGAGACCAAGCGAGAGAGAGAGGGAGGAAGAGAGAGAGAGGGAGGGAGGGATGGGAAGAGAGAGACAGAGAAAGAGAGTAATTCAATCCTTTTCATCCCTGCCTCTCTGTTCTTCATTTCCATATGAAATGTTACAGTGTGACACAAGGAGTAAAATCGCTCTGATGTAAAGCTAACCTTTTCTTTGTGCATTAAAGCACAGGTACAGTATGGGTATAATGTTTGAACCTGTGGAGCACAAGTCCCACATTTCCCTGCATGCTTGTTGGACCGATGCTGCACTTTGGCTCCATCTCTAAGAGCAACTGTTTGGAAATATCAGGTATCAGCTGGGATGGACTGGAAACTTCTAGTCCATTCCAGCACTTTCCAACACTTGCAGTACTGAGAACAAACATAAAGCCAATGCGTCACATGGCCTTCATCAGGGTTTGTAAGACAATTTTCGTGGAAGCATATAGAAATTTTGTCATGATCTGTCCCTGTCTGTGTATATATAGGTCGTGTTTTTCAGTGTGTGTTGCCAGTTGCCAGCTGTTCCGGTGTTCGTTTAGTAAGTCTTTTCTTAACTACCTGCCAGCCTTGGAGTCCTTGTTTGTTTAGTTTTTGCCTTTTGCCTGTCGGCCTCTTTGAGTTCTTGCCTTTTTGGATTCCCTGCTTTATTTTGTACTTTGCCTCAGTTTCCCATTAAAACCTTTTACGTAACCCCAGTTCTCTGTTTCTCAAAAAAAGTTCTCAAATTTATAAAACCCACAGTTTTACAAATTGTAGGTAGCAGATGGGTGGTCTTCTGGCTGTCACTTGACCACTTCCTCTACTTGTGTATGTGTTAGTAATCTATTGACTGGTATTTCTATCATCTCTTATTCTGTTAGTTGATTTTAGGGTTTAGTGTGAATTGTTTTACAAACCCTGACGAAAGCGACGGTACTGCAAGTGTTGCTGGTAGCTAGTTTGTGGAGAGACAAAAGATTTGCGTAAATTTACCTATTTTATTTTCCTGCATAACACTCAAGAAAGGACTGTCAAATACTAATGCAGGATAGATGAAGAATAAATTGAAAAGGGGGGACTTGATTACCACTGTATTGTGTCAAGACGAAATGTCTTGCAGCTGCATCTCATAGTACATTGTAGCTCGTTGATATGGTTAATTTATCACAATTTATTATAAATAGGGCTCTACCCCGTCCTCTTCTACAGAAACCTCATCCCCCAACTTAAGAAAGAAAGAAAGAATAGGGCTGAAACTTCTCTCTCCTTTATCCACTTTGTACACAATCAAAAGTTGCCAAGCATCTGCGATAACATGGATCTGCTTGCATAATATATTTATGAATTGAGTTTTACATAAAATATATCACATACCGCTGGTTTGATTTTATATCAATGTCTTCATAAAGCATCTTTTTACATGCCATTCAATTTTTATTTATTTATTTATTTATTTTTTTATATAGGAGAGGCTGCTGGCTGCTGAATCTCCTTTTACCTTAATCAGAGTTTGATTGGCTCGCTGAACAATGCATCTTTGCTGAATCACCAGTGAGGCACCAATACACCGTTTTTATTATTGCCCAAAGGCAAAATCTAATATGATTGCTGTGATGGCTGGAACGAGTACTGAGTCAAACATTACTGAACTGACGGCTGCAGTCTTGACAGGAGGAGCCGGGAGACAAGATGCCAGCGGTGAAAGGAAGGGAAGGATGGAAACGAAGCTTTCTTTTACAAAGTGGTACAGTGTAGAAAAATTGCTTCCTGAAATTCATGAACCACTATTTCAAATCCACAGATGATTCTCAAAGATTCTAAAGATGACTCATAATTATAATACTGACCTGTAATGTGCTTCACTTTCATGCCAAAAGCAATTTCATAATAGTAGGTTTCAGTGTTTTTTCTGATGGTGTATATCTCATTGTTGAAGAAATTCTTTAAATTAAGTGAGGAGTTTCACTACTATACCTAACTTTTACAGCATGAGGGAAATCTCATATGAAATTCCCACTGGCAACACATTTGTTAATAGATGACTATTTGTTTTTGTTTTTATCATTTGATAAAATAAACCTATGATTAAGTGACAAAAATCATTAAAAACTGTGAAAAAATAAAATTTGTTACAAGATTTTTATACCTTCAGTAGAATGTTACTGATAAAAGTCAACAAGTTTTATTGTCTAGACATTTATTTTGTGTATTTTAATTATGAATCCTATGACTTCTCTATAGATTAGACAATATGTATGTTGATCCATCTGGGAGGCTGACATCAATAATATCCAAGTAAAATGTCAGAATAACTTTAATCACCAAGAATAATAAAATAATACAAATAAGAAAATATAATATGATTGCTCCAGTCTTGACAGGCGGATGAGCAGAGGAGATGCAAATAGTGACAGGAGAAAATTAAGTGAGAAAGCAGAAGAATTTTACTATAATAGCTCACTATATCAACTGATACTGAATTTCCAATATATTTAAATAAGTCTGCACTATGATTTAATAAAACAAGGCTTTTGCAATTTGCAATAAACAGTATACACATCATTCTGCATATACAGTATATATCGATTCAGCATTCAATATTCAACTATGCAAGAGAAGCATAGTGAGTGCCCAGTGGTGATTGCAGTTAAAATATTTCACGAGCTTTAGAGAACATACACTCTTGAGGCTGAAAAGTGAAATGGTGTTTAAGTTAATGTGTTCTCTTGCCCCTTATGGGTTAGAATTGCTCTGACACACCAATACTGAAATCACTTCCATCTGAAGTAATTTAAGTGTATATTAAGTTTTAAAGTCCTATCTTTCTCGAAATAAGTGAAAATATCCGCCAAAGCTATGAGATAAGTACATTTGTTTTAATGCAACTCAGCTTGTTTCAAGAATTTTCTGCAAACAAATCGCTTTATCTTAAAATAATGCAGATCGCTTTGCCTGTTTCAAGATATATTATCATGTTGAAACAAGAGCAATTATCTCATCCCATTGGGACATTCACTTACTTTAAGAAAAGTAACATTTTAAGAGTCACTACATGATTAAATACAAGTTATTTAATCATGTAGTAGTTGACAAGTGGAACAGCTAGGCTAGACTTGCGCTCAATACTTCTGACAGCTCATCGCATCTGCAGGAAAAGTCATTGGAAATAAACCTTTGTCAGATTATGATGCTATGATTCAAACTGTCTGAAAAATACAAGGAGCGTGACTCCCACACACACACAAACACACACACACACACACTCAACCCCAGCTGCGGCGGAGCGTCAACAGTTCTCAAGCCAAGTGGATTGAATTTATTTCGTGCCAACTCTGGGAAACGAGCACGATTCATCAGGCGCTCCTGCTTTTAAAAACATGGGAGGAATCCTGTTTTTGGCCTTTGTGTCCCTTAGTAATGAGAACATTGTCCTGAACAAGCGGTAAAAACAGTAGCTTCTCATCCAGCCGCTCATTGGTGCGCTTTCGAACCGCTGAAATTGGCTGAAATTGGCTGTCGTGTCTAACCATCCTCTCCTGGTTGGTCGTTTAGTATTCCACACGTTATCGCCGCACCAAAGGAGTTGGGCACTCCTCGGCAAATGTAAAACATTCTGATTCAAATGTCAAATTTGAATATTTCTGCCCGTATCTGATGAACAAGCTGCTTTATTGTCGCTGTGATCCTCGACTCAGGAGTTGGGGATGTAATTCCTCTACGTTCTGCTGCCTGCTCCGACAAAGGTCAGGCAGACCGAGGTTTTATTTGTTGCACACAGTTCAGATGGGGGGTGATGTTTGATCCTCTTGATTAGTCTCATAATTCCTCTATCAGCACTCCAAAAGGTTGCGTGGGAAGCAGCTTTAAACCTGAACCTCTGTTAGTCTTGATATGGGAGGTGTTATTGCCGTGTCACCGAGGTTACCGGAGATGCTATGGTGAGAATTAAATATTACCGGCAGTGGTAGCCTAAAGTTTAGAGAAGCAGGCTGGAGACTGGAAGGCGGCCAGTTCCTTTCCCCGGACCAGCTGGGAAAATCTGGTTGGAAGTGGATGAGTAACGCTCTCCTCACTGCATTACACAGCATCATGTCTGTGGCAGCGTAAAGGTTAGAGAAGTGGGCCTATGAGAAGGCTGCAGGTTTGAATCCCCCATTTGTGCGTATGGATCTATACTGTATGTCTGTGTCTATAAGTGTATGAAAGAAATACTTCACATCACCCTCTCCCCTATTATATCCCCTCTTGCATATCTTCCTCCTCTACTCGGTCCAATTTGCTCTCATCTTGAAAATAGAAAAAAAAATCCCTTTCTTCCTCTCTCCTTAGATCTTACTTTTATATTTCTTTCCATATCACCTCATAGGAATATTATGAGGCTACTGTGGCTCTGACCCTTGTACTCCTTACTCTTGGTTGCTTGTGATATCGGTGATCCGGGAATTGAAGCGTCTTCTACTGTTGCTCTCATTGCAAGTCACTCTCATCATCACTCTAGAGCGCCACATCAATAATACAAAAATGTAAAATATAACATAATGCATGGATTCACACAGGCAAAAGTGTGCCACACATGCTCAAACACATGGTGACCTACATGTGTGCATTCCTGATACTGAGCTGTACTCTATTTTGCATATTCCATGTCTCAATCTATCTCAAAAGGTGTAAAGAAAACTTCTGGACACTGCAAAAACTGACAGACTTGTTAAGTTATTTTATCTTATATCCAGACTTAACAAGCTCGTTTTAGGATTTTCTTTGTGAAATCATCTCACTGCACTAGCAGATAATTTTACCGGTTTCAACACATTTTTTTCAGGATTATGTAACTTGTTTCAGGACATTTACTTGGAGAAAGTTTCTTGTTTGAAGATTTTATTCATTGTTTTATGATGATTTGTTGAAAGAAGTCATATTGGCATGTATCAAGTGAAATTTATTGAAACCAGCAAGATTATCTGCCAGTGCAGTGAGATAAATTGACTAAAAATATAAGTAAATCAAATCAATCAAAATAAGTTTGATAGGTCTGGGAAAAAAAGATACAAATCACTTGACAACTTGTCATTTTTTGCAGAGTAAGCTTTCTTCTCCCTTTCATCTACACATCCAACTCATGAGTGAAGTGGATTTAACAGGTGAAACCTATAAGGGATTGCAGCTTACAGTATGAGCAGGTGTTCTCAATATCTTGGAAACTCTGTGTGTGCCTGTGTGTGTATGTGTGTGTTTTAGTGTACTATAGGCAAACCATATGTTATATTTATTGCAGTCTGATGTGTAAGCTTACTCAGGCTCCCAGAGTCACTGCTCTCTACTGGGGGGGAGGAGGCGCCTTGCTGCAGTCCTGCCTGGCACTTTCCACTCTCCTGCTTGTTTGTCTGAATCTGGACCGACTTGAAAGCAAACAGACGGCGTTCCCAGAGAGACGGACAGAGAGAGGTGCATGGTTTCCAAATGCCATGCCACTGGCCGCATCTCTCCATCCGACCCTCCGTCTCCCACTGCGGCGTCAGAACAGGAGGGAGAGAGCCGGAGACAGAAGGTTATTATTAATACCAAGAATCCCTAGTCAATACTCGTGTCCTTGTGGAGAAGGCTCTTCCCAAGTTGTCTTGGAGAGAACAAACTTCTCAAAAATGCAAGAACAGAGAGTGCATCTTTGCAGTTTTAGATGTGCTGTGTGCTTGATGTTCTGTGATCAGTTAAGACACACAGGTGTTCATTTTCCCAGCTGTTTAAACCGCTCTGCACTATAGACTATAGTACTGTTTATTTGTGCCAGCTAGTTTGACATGAAGTATCATTCTCGCAATGAATCTTGGGGCTTAACGCTCGTTCTCGCTGGCCAAGTCACCATCCAATGCATCCTCGATATTTTGAAGTTGTCAAGTAAACTTCGGGATCTTTATCTATCTTCCACCCGTGTTTCACCCACTTTTTCTTTGGTATCGTACGTCGTCCATACAATATGACGTCAAACACGTCACAGAGGATGCAACAACGCACAAAAGCACATACTGAGGAAGACCGGAGATGATTATCCAAGCCAAGAATCCCAGGTCGATAGTCTTGTGTCCTTAAGAGACACATTGTTCATTTTCCCACCTGATTCAACCAGCTCGGTACTATTGATTATGGCGCTGTTTGCACGTGATGCGTTGTTCTTGCACTGAATCTTGGGGCTTCCTATCTGTTCTTGCTGTCTATCTGATGCATCCTCGACATTTTGAGGTTGACAAGGAAACGTTATTCGTCCTTGCCATTCTTTTGTTTTGGAATTGTACTTGATTTCATTAGATATTAGATAATACATCAAACACGCCATGGAGGACACAAGAACGGGCGAGAACGCATATTGAGAAAGACCTAAAGAGAAAGTCTGGGGATGAGCATGCCAAGATGGCTGCCGCTAGAAGTGCCTGGGAATAGCGGCGGATCTGCTGTTTTCTGGTGGTCTCTGTATGAAGTATCTATGATGCTACTGTGGAAGGGTCAAGAAGGGTTTTTACATGTCTTATATGAACAAACAGCTCAAAAACAGGACAAAAACAAAAGCTGCAGTGGAACAAACAAGTGATTTATATCTGATGGTCTTTGGTTTCATCATTATACAGAGCGTTGGAATTTTTTTATTTATAAATCACCCTCTTGGAGGTGTTGGGGGCTTAATTCAATGACATACTGTATCTGGTCACCCACTCCCTTCACTGGAACATCCAAGCCAGGTTTCTACATAGGCGTTAACCCTAAATAGCACATGGGATAGCTTCATTAGACCCAGTAGATTGGTAAATTGTCAGAACAAATGGCTTCTTCCCCCGATTAGAAAATATGAAGTATATGAATATATGAATATATGATGTGCATGTTTCAGGAAATTTCAGAAAATATCCTTCAATTCATTTTAATCAAACGCTTTGTTGATATAATCAGGTGTTCTGCTGTGGAAAAACTGCAGAACGATCAGCAGAATGTGTGAAAAGAATCACTGCTGTCATGGGAAAAAAAAAAACCACATTGTATAATTTCAATAATACATGGGTTACAGAAAATAAGGATTCTTTTTTCACATTTGCATTTTACATTTTAACAAGTTAACTGATGCCTTATCCAGGCTCCAGTGACTGACAGCCAGTGAGCAGGAAGCATTGCTGAAGCACTTAGATTTGGCAGATATATTTCATCCACCAACAAAAATATGTGAAAATGTAATTCACAAACATTGCTTATCATAATCGTCAAGAAATCTGTCAACCTACGACACTTTGAGTGCAACCTGCACCCAACCGGGAGTCAGCATCACCCCGGTCTCTGAGCCTCAGAGCCCCCATTGCCTCTCAGCACCCAATTAGAGCCGGAGGGGGCAAATTAACACAGAAGCCAAGAAACTCCAATTAACACTGACACATTGATTTGGTGGTGGGATCATCATTGTCTTAAAATTAGAATTAATCAACACGGCGGAGCGTGCCAAGTCGAAGGTCTGGCGACAGAAGTGGCGTCGCTTTTGGGAAGCCGACGCGGGCTGCACATGGAAGATTAAGAGGAATCTGGGTATTTATTCATATCTCCCCCAGTTTCTTTGCATCTGTCGAAAATTAGTCCGACACAATACAGTTTTCCATTAGCTCCGCGCGGAGGACAATAAGCGGAGTACACAGGGTATAAATGGCATTTGAGGAAAAAAAAAAAAAAAAAGAAAAGAGGGTGCTTTCCGCCCGCTTCTGTCACACACAAAGTGTCTAATTCTGCCCATATATTCATTTGCAAATGACAAGTAAATTAAAATCTCTGTCAAGGGCATGGCAGTTTCCGTGAGCCCATTGTTTATAAGAGAGAGCTGCATGGGGAAGAGCTCAGCGGCTGCTTCTCCAGCAAAGCCATTTTAATTGAGCTAAATATAGGCTGCGGCTGTCGATTAGAGTCACTGTAAGAACAGCACCTGAAGGTTAGGCTGCTGCACAGGCTGTCTGCAAGCAAGGAGAGGATGCCGGTACAACAAGGGTGTGTGTGTGTGTGTGTGTGTGTGTGTGAGTGTGTGTGTGTGTGTGTGTGTGTGTGTGTGTGTGTGCGCGCGTCCCTAATCACTATCCTCATCTTAACTCATTTCAAAGAAAAATATCTGGCTCACAACACTGTTACAGTGGATGAATCAACTTCCCCTCCGTCCTTCTCCCCCTCTGTCTAACTTTCTCTCTCTTTCTCTCTCTCCCTCTTTTTCTCTCTCTCCGCCTCCTTTTTCCCTCTCTTTCTCTCTCTCTCACCTCTCCCTGTCTCTCATTTTCTTCCAACTTCTCTCTTTCCTCCCACTCCTTCCCCCCCTCTCTCAATCTCACCTCCCACCTTTCACCTTTTCCTTCATCCTCCTGTTCTCTTTCTTCTTCCTGTCTCTCATTTTCTTCCAACTTCTCTTTCTACGTTTCTTTCTCCCCCCTCCATTTCTCTCTCTTTCCTCCCACACCTCCTCCCTCTCTCTCTCTTACTCTCTCAACTTGTCTCTCTTTCTTTTTCCTTCATCATCCTCTTCTCTCTCACTCCCTCCCTATTTCTATCATTCTCCCTCAACCTCTCTCTCCCTTTTTCTCTTTCTCCCCCTCCTTTCCCTCTCTTTCTCTCCATCTCACCTCCCGTCTCTCTCGCCTTTTCCTTCATCCTCCTCTTCTCTTTCTCTCTCTCCGTCTCTTTCTTCCAAGTTCTCTCTTTCTGTTTCTCTTTCTCCCCCCCTCAATGTCCCTCTCTTTCCTCCCAACCATCCTCCCCCTCTCTCTCTTACTCTCTCCCTTTTTCTTTCTCCCACCTCTCTCTCTCTCTCTTACACTCTCTCTCTCTTTCCCCCCCTACATTCCCCTCTCTCTTTCCTCCCACCCCCCCCTCTCTCTCGACTTCATCCTCCTCTTCTCTCGCCCTCCCTGTTTCTATCATTCTCTCTAAACCTCTCTCCCCCTTTTTGCCTTTCTCCCCTGTTTTTCCCCTTCTTTCTCTCTCTCTCACCTTTTCCTTCTCTTCTCTGTCTCTCTCCGTCTCTCATTTTCTTCCAACCTCTCTCTTTCTGTTCGTCTTTCTCCTCTCTCTCTTTCCTCCCACCCCTCCCTCATTCTCCTTCATCCTCCTCTTCTCTCTCCCTCCCTGTCTCTCACTCTCTCTCCCTCTCCCCCCCCCTCTCTCTCTCCAGGCGTGCCCTGCAGTGCTCTTGATGTTGGCACTGGAACACATTAACACATCAAACTTTGTCTGTATTAATGTGCTCGGCCTTGGCGCCCCGCCACACACTCCAGATATCTGATCCTACCTGCCAGGTGGTGCACTAGAAAGCAGAGGGCGCAAAGGATGCTGGGAGATAGGGGTGGATGGAGATAGGAGTCGCCTTTAAATGCTAAAGCCTTTACCGGACGAGCCAAGACAACATCTGAAGCAGTTAGCCTTGAATGCAATTTTAAGTGAGCCGTGGATACATGGGTGATGGGTAGATAAATACGTAAAAACATAGGCAGGTAGATGATTGGATTATAAGATAACCAAGTAGAGACTGAGATACATATGCAGATACACTACCAGTCAAAAGTTTGGACACACCACATTTTTCTTTATTTTTACTATTTTTCACATTTTAGAATAATAGTAAAGACACCAAAACTATGAAATAACACAAATAGATATTGTGCAGTGACCAAAAAAGTGTTAAACAAATCCAAACTATCTTATATTTTAGATTCTTTAAAGTAGCCGCCCCTTTGCCTTGATGGAAAGGCAAAGGCTTTGGAAAGAAATTCATACATAGGATCAACTTCACTATTTATATTTGTCTAAGAAACTAATTTTAAGCATTTAAGCATAAGCCTTTAGATCAAAGTGGCTTTAAGAGAATAAAAAACAATAGTACTTTGAATCAGGTGTGTCCAAACTTTTGACTGGTAGTGTATACTGTATATGCAGATAGGTAGATTGTTAAATAGGCAGAGAGATGAATGGATAGGTAGGAAGATGCGTGGATAGGGAGATATGCATGTACAGCAAATAGATAGACAAATAGAGAGACAATTTAATTAATCTCCAGGGTGAAATTGGGGTTTTTTTTCTTTGTTAATTTGGCAGATTTCTGCTTTTTGGGCCCCAGCAGTAACAGTAAGCGTGGAGGACTGAAGCCGGGGCTACAAACGGCAGCATGAATACGATAATACAGTGTTTTATTGATCAAAGTGGAATTATTTTGGTGGACTGCATCACAGGGAATAAGTAATATTGATGACGCGCGCCTTTCAAAGGAGCTGAGCTGGCGAACAGTAATATTGAAGTGGACATGCACTTGTGAGCCAACAGTGGGGGTCTGCATGTCGAGAGAAGAAGAAGAAGAAGAAGAAGAAGAAGAAGAAGAAGAAGAAGAAGAAGAAGAGCTAGATAGACCGAGCAGACTGATAACAATGCTGGGAATGCAGTTAAAGTTATGAATGCTATATTTTATGCAGTCTGCTGCTGAGTACGTTGTGTACTTCATTCTTCAAGTTGGCGTACCTAGACTGACCAGACTGGACGGACCAGAGATCACCTGTCAATCAAACAGTGTGGGGGCGGAGCTTGGATATTCTGTTGATGCAGTTTGAGTTTCTCTTTTCTTTGTCTGTTCAGCCATGGCGGCTGTCGCTGCTCATGCTAACTACCCAGTTCTTCTTCTTCTGTTTATTCCAAACAAACCGGAAACGTAAAACGCATCACTTCCTGTAGTGTTTACAACAGCAAATGTAAAAGTTTTCATGATCTAGGTTTAGGTTGAATCACTATTGTGTTACATTAATCAGTGATAGAGAGTAGCAAAACTTTAAATTTAAATTAAAATGTCACAGATTATCACTTCAATGGAATGTGATAAATGTTTGGGCAGTAGGCAATCAATTGCATCTTGTATCTTACATAAAATTTCACAATACCTTAAAATGACAGGATGTTTCACCCAAGCATTCTTATTGTGTTTATTCTGTGTATTTTGTTTATGTCCCATTCTGTTATCAGTGTTTAAAGGAATAATTCACCCAAAAATGAAAATTCTGTCATCATCTACTCACCCTCATGCCAAATGAAACACAGGTGAAATTTGTTAGTCCATATAACACACAGGGAGGCTGCCAGCACAACTTGGTAGCAGCCTTCTCCAAAACAACTGAAGTCAATGGGGACCGGTTCTTTAGAGTTCCAAAACAAAAACAGCCAAACAATCACACTGTGAATAGAAAGACCTATACACCATTATTTGTTGCAAATCAATCAGCTGTAGTTAAGATTTGCACTAAATTATGGTGTAAATATACTGCAGGTCTTTTTGGAACTCTGAAGAACTGGTCCCCACTGACTTCAGTTGTTTTGGAGAAGGCTGCTATGGAGTTGTGCTGGCAGCCTCCCTGTGTGTTATATGGACAAACTTCACCTGTGTTTCAACTGGCATGAGGGTGAGTAGATAATGACAGAATTTTCATTTTTGAACTATTCCTTTAATCTTTGTTTGCCCACTTGCAGCACCCATGACACCCTGACCGTCCTGTGAGTTTTTCCCTAATGAGGGTTTCATTGGAGTTTTTCCTTGTCATCACTGAGGGTTTAAGGTTGGGGGGGACATCGTTTTCATTTATTGTTTTCATAATGTGGACGTTGTGACGCTCTTTGAGACTGTAACTGTGACAGACAGACACGCATAAATCCTGTACATACTTTATTAATCCGTGGAGGTTCACTGGAGTGTCGTCAGCAGCATACGATGGAGCATCATAAAGACAGAGAGATAATAATGGAAACTATATAAAGAAGCAATAAAAAAACTAACTCTGGGGAACTGACTGACTCACAGTAGGAGTTCACAATTTAGAATAGGACTGGTATTTTTCTGCCAACGTGATCTCACACAAATATGTGAAATGAACACGATCTCTAAAGTGGCGATTTACGTGCTGTGGACACGTATAATGGGAAAATAATGTTATACAATGAGCCGTTATGTTATATAATGTAATACTTGATAATTCAGGGAGGAAAGTAGCATAAAGGTTAGAGAAGGCTTGGAAAGTCTGGGTGGGGAGAGTGAATTAGTAACTCTCACCTAGCTAAACAACTACCGACATGCTGCCCTTCAGCAAGGCTCCCAAACCCCAACTGCTTCAGTCGAGCTGCACAGCGGCTGAGAGGAGAAGACTGTGGTTGCACTGGGCAGCTCCCAGTGGCCATCAGGAGGAGACTGGTTGTACTGTGCAGCTCCCAGGTGGGAATGTGAGAAACTGTATGAATGTGAATCGGGGCGGCATTGAGAAAAGGGGAATGCTTGCTCAGTAAAATCTTTTCCATCTCCTTCCTTCGCTCTCATCTCTTCACCTACACACAGAAAAACAGAGGTGCGAACTGGCATCGAAAATTCTTCTATGGAATCACTCCGAAGAACCATTTCTGGTTCCACAAAGAACCTTTCAAGAACCTTAATTCTTAGTTTTTGGATGGTGGGCGATGGCATAAATGTGGAAAATAATCAAACCCCTCCATAGTATATATTGCGCAATTGCAAATGAGGCTATACAAGACAAATAAACAAGTGCAGAAATGGTTCTTCTATGGCATCATTCCGAAGAACCATTTTCAACACCTTTATTTTTCTGTGTAGCGGTTCTCTAGATATATATGGGTGTAATATTTTGTTACTGTTGTCTGTGGCTGTGACTATAACAAACCTTACTACTGGAGAATTGAAGGTTATTCAACTGTTGCGCTCAGTGTAAATCAGTCTGAATGAGTGTCAGTACCTATAAGTACCAATGAGTGTATAAATAATGTAAATGTAAAACCTTCCCAAGGTAAGTAAAGGTAATAAAAGAGCAAACAACTGTTAGATGATTCCAAGCTGTTCCCCCATGAAGAGCTAACCCGCCTCTCGAGGAGGAGGAGGAGGAGGAGGAGGAGGGGAGCGGGGGTGAACTCTTGCTGACCCGACTCCTTCAGGTGAGCTGTTTGACTTTGCCAGCTGCCAGATCGGTCCCTCGCGGGCCCCGATAAATATTCTGAGGCGTTTCATGTTGCCTTGTGGGAAAGCAGCCTCTCTTCCTGCTGACTCTGGGCTTTGTAGTTAACCCTTAGAGGCTACAGATGCGCCAGACAACAGGCTTCATAAATCACGTTGTGTCTTCTCCCCTCGCAGCCCAGACGTCACTATTACAGGGTTTTACCATGGCACCTGTGCCATGTTGGATCTGTACTGGACCTACTATGGTTATGGTGTCAGTATCCTTTGTTTTTTCCATTGGAGTTTGTGTAGGAGAGCAGCGTGCAGAAACCACCATGTAACCCTGCCAGGAACCTTCTGAAAGTGGGTCAGTACCAAATTACATTCGGGTGTCTTTCCAGCACGCTTCCAAAGCAACTAAAGCAAACTGTGAACAAAGCATAGGGCTAATTGAAAATGGCAACTGCTGGGAACACATATGCAGGAGGAAAACACATATTAGTCTCACAGGGGTACCTTGGCATTCTGATAGTTGGTTAATTTTTCTTCTGAGCAATGCAGGATCCAATCTGTAAAAGTGTTATTAGTTTGTCAACCAAGGATTTAAGTTGCCCACTATTCTTCAAAAAGGTATCAATTTGTTTTATTTATTTTTTTGTTATCAATCATATCAATCACTGTCTAAGATTAGGTGTCACTTTTTTTCAAATGGTGGATAATCACATTTTGGAATGAAACTGCAAATGTAGAAATCTTATCTCACAGTGTGACTAATGTCTGCTGAAAAGGTTCAAAACGTCAAGGGATCCCTGTAGCCTCCACCCAGTTGGTTTGTATTCACATAATTCTCTGCATTCTTGACATGTATAAACCATTTCGCAGAGGTTTGAGTGAGTTAAAGTAGAAAGGACAAATGGAATTTCACAACCCAAAGTTTTCTCCTTCATCCTTCAGTAAACTACAAGGCTACAAAATGCCCTTTTCTTCAACTCTCACTTGCCTTGGCTCCTTTACGTTTTCATTTTAGCCATTTTTGGGTGACACTAATCCGGAGCGATTTGCAACGAATGAGCAGGTAGGAAGTATCAGCTAAAGGACACATGGCTCTTACATGTACCTTCATGTACGGAGAGGGATCAGACAGCAGCAGCAGCAGCAGCCTGCAGCAGGCAGGGGTTCAGCGTGTTGCTCAAGGGCACTCTGACAGGATTCACGACTCTTCATGGACACGCTTGTTGCTGCAGGGATCAAATCTATAACCTTGCACTAACAGGATAGTCTCTGTAACCACTAGGCCACTCTGCCAGCCCAGAAAAGATCCCCGAAGCAGTATGTCTTTGGCCACCAGTGGCTATGTAAATTAGCCGACAGTATTAGCAGAGGTCACTGTTAATTCAACGCCGGGAGTAATCACTTCACGCGGTTTGGGATTTGGAATCGGGGCCAGTTCCAACACACTCCAAACATCAGGCAAAAAGGCTGCCTTGGTGCTGGAGAGACCCCTTTAGTGGCCAGGTCTCCTTCTTAAGAACATACCAAGTGTTTTGGAGATCAGCCTGTTGGTTAGTTGTTAAGTGACGAGAATATAGACACCAAAATCATCCATGTGTCTCCTGTAGATCCTTCACACCTGTGCTCCATGCTACACTACACTAGGTTGAGCGATAGTCAGCCACTAGCATTATCTAAAGTAAGAAGACTGACCTTTTAGTAGTACAAAAGTTGTTAGTTGTTTTTATTATATGGCTTGTACATTCAAATTGTAAAGAAAATGAAATAGCATGAACTCAATATAGCTGATGTAGCCAGGTTTATTTTTGGAAGCATATGTCAGGTGAGCGACCACGTATTCGTTACACACATGGAAAAAGGGAAAGCCAGACTTATAGCTGCATATCGTTTACTGTAAGATTAAGGTAGGCTATAGATTTGCATGTGTTGCTTGCGGTGTTTATGGTAGTGCGAGCATAGATCTGCGTTGGTGGTTCTGCACGTAGACCGCCAAAACGCTAGATGTTCTGTTCTGTTTTGATGCATTCTGTCTGCAAGAAAAATTTAAGTAATCATGTTTACAGTCTCTGAAACAGAACAGTGATTTGGAACTGGAAATGGCTTTGAGGAAGAAAAGCTAATTTCTCTATCATTCTTGAGAAGGAGAAGATGGTTTATCTTTGACCTGCTCCATGTCTTCACTATCAGTGGAAATCAATGGGAAACATGTAGGAGGAAAATACAAAATGGGCCAATCACAGTTCTTGCGGTCTTACGTCGATAAATAAATCAGTCTTTAGTAATTAGCTTTAGAGCCGCTTCAATTTTCTCACTTTTGAGATAATGTTGGTACACTATCACTCAACATAGTGTATGCTGAAGTGTTAGCATGCAGTACAGGAGTGAATAATCTACCGGAGACACGTGGATGATTTTGATGTCTGTGTTCTCATCACTTAATGTGTAAGTTGACCAGCGGGCCAATCTTACAAAAACTTGGTGTAATTCCTTTAAGAACGATCATATACTTTAGTTCAAGGTCGCTGGGAATTCTTGGTCTTTTTGCCCTCTCTCTGTCCACTCTGCACTCTTTCACTCTCAATCTCTCTCTCACTCTTTCATTCACTAGCTTTCTTCTTTCAAATGCCTCTTCTTCACTTTTTCAATCTCTCCCTTATTTCTTCCAAATGTCTCACTGTCACTCTTTCAATCTCTTCCCTTCTCCCTTTGAATCTCTTTCTCCCTTTCAATTGCTTTTTCTCTCTCTTTTCTGTCTCTACCTTTCATTCTCTTTGCCCCTCTCTCTTTCACTGTTTCAATTCCTCAACCCTTGTCTCTAAGCCACACATTTTCAGTCTCGAGACCAATTTGTTTCTTTCCCTCCCCAGGATTCCCACAGCTGTGTGTGTGTGTGTGTATGTGTGTGTGTGTGTGTGTGTGTGTGTGTGTGGGTGTTGAGAGAGACTCCACTAAGATGTTTCTTGTTTTAAGAAAATGTTTTTTCTTCTGCTGTGTTTGCCACAACGGGTGTTGACCAAGTCAACCTAATGCTCACTAATCCCTGAACCCTTCCTCGATATTTCTGTCTCTATCTCACACACACACACTCATGCGCGCATCCACACACACACACACACTTCTCCTCTGAAACCCCACACCTGGCCCCTGCCTCTGCCTCGTTACCACCTCCTCAATAATTCACTGCTCCCAAGTCTTTGGAAACATCTTTTATTCATGCACCGGAGGAATGTTCAACCCCTGATATCAGTACACACACACACACACACACACACACACACACACACACACACACACACACACACTTTAGCTTGAATTTAAAGAACTGACATCACCTCTTTTCCTTTCTTATGATGGCAGCTTGCCACCTTAGTTGTTTAAGGACTTGAAGGTGGTTTGAGGACTGAGTAAATTTGTCGCTTGTATTGCGCTCTGTCTTGTTCTGTTGACTATAAAATGCCCTCAGACTTGGACACACACACACACATTATTCGTGTGTGCACTAACAGTAACACAAGCACAGACATGCTCATACAAATATACACTAGCACACATGTTAACACACACACACACACGCACAGAAGGACGGACACTCCCTTGCGGTCTCATGATCAGGGACAGGTGAAGTTGAAGCCACACATTCCGGTGGCGTTTTTGCAATTAAAGTGGGCCCCGCGGCCATCTTTCCGCTGAGTGCACAAGCCAAATATCAGGGCACGGTGCGCTGCTGCCTTGCTCCCCTAGTGGAACTAATTAGATGTTCCCAAAGGACAGCGCCGTCATCACATTGTTCTGCCCACAATACAGCCTCAGCGGCCCGGAGAGCGAAGACACACGGGCCAAAATAACCCAGAGAATAACTAAATGATATGAAGGGCTTCAGTCCAAAACCTCTGTGTCCACTTTGGAGAAATCTTCTTATCTGAAATTAGTCAATATTTCAAAAACGCAGAACATCCTACTGTAGATATCACAGAGAGAGAGAGAGAGAGAGAGAGAGAGAGAGAGAGAGAGAGAGAGAGAGAGAGAGACATTGATAACCTGTTCAGAAATTATTGTATGCCTTTGCTCAAGTGCTTTGTTCATAAACAAGGCGGCTGATTGGCTCCTGGGTGGTACTGTAGTAGCAGCAGTAGTTTGATTGGCTCTTTATTCATTTTGAATAGCTTGATCTGTGTGAACGCTTTATTAAACACTGTCCACTTTTGTCAAGTACAATCACTAATCAGTGTAACACTGCTGTCGGGTACAAAGCAAAAGTTTTTTTGTTAATTTCCTCACTAGGGTCCATGATGTTTCAGTTATACAGCGGGGGGGTTAACAGGTCTAACTATAGCAAGTATGGCAGGCTTTGCTTTTGCACTGATTCACTGGATTAAAAACATTTTGTTCAACTTTTACATTGATTGACTGAGCTCTCGCTACAAGGACTGACAGAATGTGACAACTAAGCAGAAGTTTCTCATGGATTTTGATGTTGTTTAAGGTTTACAGTGCTCATGTTAGCAAACACTGCAGTAAAACCGACCTGAGTAGGAAGGGGTCATGAAAGTGGCAAAAAGCTGATATTCCATGTGGAAGTAAAACTCGTAAAACTCTACAACAGTCTATGTGAATGTACTTCATTTTAATTATGTGATAGTGCCTATATAATTGCTTTTTAGAAAGAGCACCATTGGGCAAATGGTCCAAAAAGCTGTTCATCAAATGATAATTTCTCATCCAATATGATGCTCAAAGCCATTCAATTATAAATCCATGTCCTTAATGGAGTGTCAGTGTAATGCCTCACAATAATGGATCCGGGTCTTTCCTCAACTTAGCTTCAAGCAAATTTCAGGTGTCATTTTTGAAGGCTTTCACTTCCAAGATGAGATACACACATTTGAAAAAAATGAGGCCTCCAGATTGCTGGCATGATAATTACACACAATATGGATTACTTATTAAAGATAAAGGTGCTACGTGTAGCATTTTTAAACATCAATATATCACCGACAAAGTACTGTGTTACCTTGGTATAATTACCATAAACAAACGAGAGCATGGTCAAGGTGAGCGGCAGCCTCTATCGCACGGCAGTGGTATTGTTAGTGAGTATTTGTCCAAATGAAATCACTTTTCCTATAAACTCTGGTGCTTCGTGCTGCAAACAGGAAGTCGCTGCTTGCTCCAGTTGTGCTGCAGAACAGCGCCCTCTTCCTGTTTTGTGCTGTAAAGCAATACAGCACATTCACTGTGAAACCCAACCAGGTGGCACACAATCTGAAATGCCAATCTTCCCTGTCATGTTCTCGTTTGTTTATGGTTCTATACAAATGCTTTTCAAATAGTAAGAACCAATAAGAAATCTTACTCAACTTTAGAGAAAGTCTGAATGATTGCTAGCACACACAACACCATACAGTCTGCTTATGTTGCTCAGCAATATAGAGGAAGCAGCACAGATTAGTTTACACAGCTGTTGATGTACCTAGCGTTACCTAGCATAGCTATCTAGCTAACGAGATTGGTACATAAGTCTAAGGCACTAGCATCACTGTAACGTTACTTCCCTAAACTTTGACTGCAATTGCTATTTTTTCTTAAAGACCCCATGAAATGGCATCTTTACTTTACATTGTCACATCTTGGAGAAACACAATATGTTCAGCTTCGAAAGCTTCATAAGCTATTCCAACTTAAAGCTTACTTTTAAAAGCTTACATGGTCATGCTCCTTCCTTGCTTAATGAATTCGTTACAAGACACCAGCACACCTGTAGAGTCAGCACACGGGCCTCAGTAAACGATAACTGTCGCATTGCAATACGCAAAACCTCAGTTGGACAATCAGTCTTCTCTGTTAAAGGAGCAAAACTATGGAACTGTCTGCCCACTGAGCTGAAAATGCAACACAATCTTAATGTTTTTAACAGAGGTATTAAATCATGGCTAAAAGAGAAACAACATTGTTCTCACACCTAATACTCCTGTAGACACACCTGTATTTTGTATTTTGTGTATTTATGGATGTATTTTTGTGTATGTATTTGTGGGTGTATTTTATGTCTTTTTTTTTCTCTTCCGTTTCTTATCTTTTTTTTTCTTTTTTCTATTTTAACTTAAACAAAAAAAAAAACAAAAAAAAAAAAAGCCTCCAGATGCACTAAACACAGTGCATCTGGTCCTTAATTCTAATGCTACTGTGATGTCCATGTCAAATAAACTTAACTTCCTGGATTTGATGTATTTCCTGTTGAAACAGGATGTTGGGGCGGGACATAACACAAAGATCATTCAAAAATCTAAACCAATGGGATATGAGTAAGGGAGAGAAAGGCAGTTTTATCTGATGGGAGGGGTGCAGAGGGGCAGGCTGTTCAAAAATCTGATGTTTTATTGGTTAGAAATTGATATTTACGCCTACTACTGCAGCATGAGGTCATTTCATGGAGACTTTAACACTAATCAGGTAACACTTTATTATTTTGAAGAGTGTGAAAGGTAAACTGAAATGGGTGTCATAATAAATCGCTGTTATTGATTCAAAGTTTTTCATGTGTTCATGTAGGTCGGCCTCTATAAGAACGAGGCGCTTTTCAGTCTTCCAACATGGCATTAGGTATGGTTGCTATTTAGGATGCTTCTGTAGAAGGCCTACTCTTGTGTTCTGACACTAATCATATACAGTATAACAGAAAAAATCCCCCCCCCCTCCTCCCTTCTCTCTTTTTTCCTTTCCTCTTCCTCCCTCTCATGCTCTGTTTTCAAGGATCCAGTGATTTCTCAGCAGGCTATCAAAGGTAATTGCCTTATTCCCTCCCTCCACCTCTCAGATCTTTACCTATAGGCTTCCTTCTCTCGTTCCTTCCCTCTCCTCTCCCTTCCTTCTTCCCTCTCCCATTCCCTCCTTCCATCTCTGCTCCGATTCCCCCTGTTGCTCCTGGTGAGCGGTAAAGAGTTGCAGTACAAAGCCTTATCTCAATTAGATTCAATTACACAGCTAACAGTTGAAGATGGAACGACTTCCCTTAGAAAGCCGGTAATTCCTATCTGCATTAACAGGGTCAGGAGCGGCAATAAGACTGAGGAAGAATACACAGTGGGGATTCAGACTGAAACATTTCCTCCGTTTTATTTTCTTCTTCCATCTCCCTTAGGTTGAAAATAACCTAAGTGAGATTTACATGTTGCACTGCAGGTGTTTCACTGATGCTCTAATCCAGAGTGACTTAAAATGCGTGAGCAGGTGGGCAGTTTGGTGTCTTGCTCAAGGACTCTTCAACAAGACATGTGACTATTGACGGGACACACATGGTGCAGGGCGGGGGATCAAACCTGTGACCTTCTGGTTATGGGACAGTAGCTGTGTTCACATGGAGTTATTCCACTAATAATCAGAATAGTAGCCCAATCAAAATAAAAATGCCTCATGTAACCACTTCAATCAGAATAAATTGGTCCGTTCCCAATTAAATTTAATTCTGTTTGAGAGCGGTGGTAAAACCCTTTCATAATCCGTTCAATGGATAAAAATTCATCATGTAAACGCACATTCCGATCACTTTCTTTGGTTATAAATGGACTGCATTTATATAGTGCTTTTCTAGTCTACAGACCACTCAAAGCGCTTTACAACAATGCCTATATTCACCCATTCACACACACCGATGCTGGCGCAACCATCGGGAGCAATTTGGGGTTCAGTATCTTGCCCAAGGACACTTCGACATGTGGACTGGAGAAGCCGGGGATCGAACCACCGACCTTCTGATTAGTGGACGACCCGCTCTACCTCCTGAGCCACAGCCACCCCATGGTTGGAATATCTCTACATCCTTCTGCACAAAAATGGGCGAATTCCGGGAGAATTTTGTTGCGGGTGCAAAACAAAATGTCTGTTGCTGACACTTTTTGAGTCGTTTGTTCTGATCAAACTGTTGCTTCATCAGAAAGAACAGCAGTAAAGCAACAACAGTGCCAAGCGCCCGACGCAGGTCCATCTTTAAAACTTTTATTCTGATTACATACTGTAGAGCATGTACGCACACCATGCCATCCTTTTATTTAGCACTCAGCACTTGCGGGGGAATCTTCAATCAGAATGATTTCATTCAGAATGAAAAAATATGGCTCATGTAACCGCAGATACTGATCGACCCTGAGATGAGACATTATAACCCTTAGTATTATAACTTGTGTTATTGTAGAGTTGGTCGTGTGACAGACTGCCATGAGGTTTTTTTCTGAGATAATTCCTGTGTGTAACATTACTATAACTGGATGCTCCTCAACAATGTTCATCCACTCTTATACGAGTCCATTGTTGGCTGAAAAGAAAAGGAGCATTGCAAAGTGAGAGCATACACGACAGCGAGTGAATGGACCCATTATTCCCAGAGGGAATGTTATTTGTAGAACGAGGAGAGGAATTTCTGCTCCCAGAGTGATGTATAGGCTCCAACCTATTGTTAGAGCCATTTCCTCATTATATCTCCGCAAAACAACTTTCATTCACTCTGGAGCAGGAGCGTCCGATCCCGACGCATCGGCAGGACACAACAAAGAGCCGACGAGATGAACGGGACGCTGGGAGACGTCGGCCGCGTGTTTCCAGCTGTGAGCGCAGCTGATGTTTTAAATGAAAGGGAACGCGCCGCTCTTTAGAGCCGACGCAACGCAAACCCTTCCCATGTAGGCCGGCTGACAGGAGAGCTGAACATCCACGAACCAATCAGCAGGCTGAACGGAGGCGACGGGCGGAGAAACAAGTCTTGCTTTTCCTTCGAGGCCAAAAGGAGACTTGTTGCTGCCACCTTTATGTCTGTGCTGGACTATGGCGATGTTATATACATGCATGCATCTTCACAATGCCTACACACGCTGGACACTGAGATTTATTACACATTTTAAAGCCCTTACTCACCATTGCTCTTTGTATGCTTGGGTTGGATGGTCTGCCTTGTCCACCTGCAGACTTAACCATTGGCATATCTTTATTTATAAGGCTATTCTTGGTCTGCTTCCATCTTACCTATGGATCTACATCCTTCAACAAAAGTATGGGAAGTTATTATCTTCGCTCCCAGGACTTATTCCTACTAACTGTCCCTAAAGTCCGTACTGAACTGGGAAAAAGGGCGTTTAGGTATCCTGCTCCCTCTGCTTGGAATCAGTTGCAAAATTACCTGAATCTTCGGGAGCTGGTCTCACTGGATGCATTTAAAGTGTTTCTAAATGACTTGGAAGCAAGCACATCTGGCTCTAGATGTTTTGAATGTTGATGAATGTTTTTTGATATCTTATGATTCTGTAATTTGTTCTTTGTTTTCGTTTTTAAATTGTTATATGTTTGTTTTATGTCTGCAACCGTGTAACTGTGCTGCTGCCTGTCTTGGCCAGGACACTCTTGAAAAAGAGATTTTTAATCTCAATGAGACTCCACTCCTGGTTAAATAAAGGTTAAATAAAATAAAAGAAAAATTCTGATCTCATACAGATCAACAGGGGACCAGCTGGGATGAAGCGAGCCAAATAAGGGTCACTGCTGCGGAAACAAATAGGAGCTTTAAAGGGCAAATAATAATACCGAATGCCATATGTTTAATGTTAAAGGATAAGGCCGGTGTTTTTTAATGCATTGCTTACCGTCAACAAATCCTATGAAAATAACAAAATCAGCAATGATTTTGTTTGCCAACAAGTCTCGTCCATGTAGCCGGTGCCCAATGCAGCCTCATGTCCCAGCAGCCATAGAACTCCATTGTATTAAAAAAACGGTTAAAAACACATCAAAGAGCCATGCCGTTGCTCTGGGCAACATATTTCATCATCACGATGCACCGGGACAGCAGACTTTTTCCTCAAACAACTTAATAAGCCGGCTGTAAACACATTTGCGATCTCAGGAAAGTAGTTCCGTAGCACCGAAAATAGTCCCCGGCGTAATGAAGAATTTGTTCCCAACAATCTGACTTTTCGTGGTAACAGTTAGCGATTTTTAAAATTGAAACTATGTCTTTGTGAGCTATATTTAAAGGTTTTTAGCTTACAATTGGAGCCAATGACTTCCAGGTTGACGGCTAAAAACGGTACGTGGGAAGTCAGAAAGTAACGGGAGTAGAGCAAACGCATTGTTGATTTTGTTATTTTCATAGGATTTGTTGTTTGCAATGCATTAAAAAACACCAGCCTTATCCTTTAACACCAATTCTCAGACCTGTATTGCTCAATGGGTGGAGCATGGCACTAATGCCGCCAGGGTTAGGAGTTCAATTCCCCATGTAGCGCAATGGATAGACCTATCAACACTGCAAAAGTTGAGTTTAATTTCCACCTGTTTCTAGAAATGCATACACTCATGGTGCTGTAAGGCTTTTGGATTAAAGTATCCAACAAATAGCATATGTTTAACTTAAAATTACAGATAGATATATTTTGATCTGTTGGTAGTGTCATTGGACTATTAATATCTGACAATGAGACAAGAAATGTTCTCTAACTGTAAAAATGTGTAAATGAAGGGTTTCATTGCAAAATGTTATCCATTTTGGAAAGAAAATTACTACCAGCAAATTAATTCGTCAACACAGTGTTGAAAATCAATCTTAAAGAACCTTCACAACATAATTATTTGTAAGCAACGTTATTAAGATGACTTATTACTTAAACAAAATCCAACAATGTCCTTTAATATCAGAGATCATTTTGTCACAGTAAGTACTAAATTATTCAAATAGATCCTGTTTTGTAATTAAACTCTTCAGATGGTGCAAATGGCACTACAGTGATGTAAATGGTACTAAAGTGCAAGTATTCCATGTTACATTATGTCGCTTAGATTAGGTTGAATGGTGTCATCAGGTTTGCTAATGCATTAACACACTGAAACCAGGTTAAATCTGATTTACATTCTAACTGGGCTCTATATTATAAACAAATCTCTCGTCCTGAATCGCTGCAGTTCAGACTAATTGCGACATCCTCATAAAACACAATTACTTAACACTCAACCAGACCCAAGTACGTGTGCTTCTCAACAGAGGTGCTAATGCACTCACATGACACACGCTCAATTACAACATGGCTAACTACTCACGGTGCAGATAAAGCAGTTGTAAGAGCTCATCATTGCTGTGTCAAACACCCACCAGAGAGGATGTTAACTTAACACCCCTCAGCCCCCTCATTCCAGTCAATTATTTATTCTCATAAAGCAGAAGAGCTGGAAATCCACCTAAGCATGATTAACGGAGTTGAAGACTCCAGTCTCCAGTATTCCAGCGGAGGTGTGGGCTGATAGTCTGAATGAGAAGTGAGAGCAGGGGATTCTACTCTGTACACTTCAAGCATGTTGTGGACGACACAGGTGGTTTATACAGTAGATATGAAGGGTTAAACTATACATATTGGACTTCTGAGCCTTCTGCAGGTATCATTATTCAAACACACGACCCTCCTCATTTCATCAACGTCCATGCCAGGTTTCTACATAGGTGCTCATCCTAAATATGAAAAGGAATAGTTAAGTCAGATCCTGTGTACTGGTAGTTTGGTAGTCCTGCTCTTCTCCCTTTGCACCTGCAGAAGACTCTGAAGGTGTGCAGATATCCTGACTACTAGTTATTTAAACGTTTTGTAAACAAAAACCAAAAAAGATCCAGAGGTTTACCATTCAATATCTGTAAAATATAGAGAATCTAGCCTGTTAAAGAATAGTCATTTTGTCAAACAAAGGCTTGTGATACTCATCATCCTTTAAAAAGTACCTTTTCTATATATTTTGTGCTATCAGTCAATTGGTAACAGTAGGTCTCACTGTTTTCAAATGGTTTGTATCTCATGTTGGAACGAAACTCTTCATACCATCACAGGGTCACTGGGTAAAATCTGTGACTCCCAGAATGCTCCACTGCAGCTCCAGCTTTTATATTGACTGAAAACAAAGAGATGGGGGGATTACAAGCTGTCTAGGGATTCATATCGCTCATGTATGCAACAAACGCTTCTCCATAATAACATCCAAGAGGCATAATGAAGCTGTGACAGCAGAGGAGTAGGCACAACGACAACCTGCAGTCAGCGGAGGGACAGGGTCGCTATGGAGCGACCGTGGGTCAGATAGTATATATGCAAATCACTCTTATTGTTTGTTTTAACCTGCTTGGAGTACCAGATGGGTGGGGTTTACCATATAGGACAATACAATGAGTGTCAGAAAGTGTAAACAATCTTAAAGACAAATTTGGATGCTTTTCTGTGATTCACACTAGGATTACACTGATATATTGTTAATTGTTTTAATAAATATTGTTATTGGCCTTTTAATAAATGCACATTTTATTTATTCATTTAATTGTTCAATTTTGTTTTTTTTTCATTCAAAAGGCTTAATGTATCCCGGAGTTTCCCTACCATTGAACAGGTGAGTCACCCTGCATTAGGAAGCTACTAACCCTAAAAGAATTTCACTATTATAGGTTTCAATGGAGAGTTTTAGTGTCCCATGGCCTAAATGCTGTTTCAGTGGAGAGTTTTAGCGTCCCATGGCCTAAATGCTGTTTCAGTGGAGAGTTTTAGCGTCCCATGGCCTAAATGCTGTTTCAAGGGAGAGTTTTAGCGTCCCATGGCCTAAATGCTGTTTCAGTGGAGAGTTTTAGTGTCCCATGGCCTAAATGCTGTTTCAAGGGAGAGTTTTAGCGTCCCATGGCCTAAATGTTGTTTCAGTGGAGAGTTTTAGCGTCCCATGGCCTAAATGCTGTTTCAAGGGAGAGTTTTAGTATCCCATGGCCTAAATGCTGTTTCAGACACTTTTCAGAGTCAAATTCTGGGGGAAACAGTGAATCCTTGTAAAAAAAAATTCAAATTTAAAGATACTGAATATCGGCTATCGTCAACTTCAGTCTAAATATATCAGTATCGGTATCAGCCCTCAGAATCCCATATCGATCGAACCCTAACTCACACTCACCTGACACTATCTGAACTGAAAGGCTTTGATATTCCGTACAGTACACTGTCTTTAAAAACAATAGGCCCATGCAAACTTTGTGATCGAGATAGATGAGGCCCACTGTCTCTTTATGAGGCCATCAATCACTCATCCACTCAATCTCCTCATTTACATTTTACACATTTAAGGTTGCTGTTATCCGGAGTGGCTGGCAGTGAGCGAGCAGGAAGGGTTCAATGTTTTGCACAGGGACACTTTGAAAGGACACACAGCTGTTTATGGACACACATTGGCTGTTTGATCTCTTGGTTATGGGATGGTCTCTCCAGTCACTATAGGCTGCCTAACATGTCCACCAGTGACTGCAAAAAAATGCCTGAACTCTAGTCATTTAAAGTTGTATTCAGTCTTGAAATTTGAATCAGTGGAAATCAACGGAGTTAAATAATTCCCCTGAAGAATTTCAGTATCTTGAAATCAGGTAGATTAACTGTTTCTACCTAATGTCGCCTAATTCAAGAAAATTATTGAAACAGTTTGGTTTTCATTGGAAGCAAAATTATCTCTCCCAATTGGACGTTTTTTCACTTGTTTTGAGAAAAGTCAGATTTCCAGACTCCATGCCAAACAAAGCACGTTTTTTAGATGCATTTTCTTGCAGTGCAGCTCTCCTCTTGCAAAGTGGAGAAGACACACTCGAGAAGCCGGGAGCAGAGAGCCGGATCTCACCTGAAGTGGAGGGGAAGGCGAGATCTGAAGAAGAAAGTGTTGGATTCACTCCACCTTCACAACCATATAGTAGGTTGCTGTGCACAAAACAGCAATAGCAATTTATTGTCAATCAAGGAGCGAGCATCACAGCAAGGCAACAAAAGGTCAAAGACTGGACTGGACTGCCCACTCTACTTTAAACAGAGAGATACACTCTGCTACATGCTGTAGAATAGATGGCACCGTGTTAACTGAACATGTAATAGCTGTGCACACAACAATGTGCAAGCAAAATGTACAGTATGTAGCTCTATAGTATTCCCATGATGTCACATGTGTTTCCTACCAATATGGTGCTTTGCCATACACACAGCTCATTGGCTGTGGCTGTTATTTGATTATAATAATTTTCCTACCAAGATGGCCGTATGGTGATGTAACCAAATACTACGAATGGCAGGAAGGAATTGACGAGATTTTGGTCGATCGGTGTGATGGGAAAATAAGATCCAGGTCCAAAAATGGACAGATTTGTGCTTTAAATGTCACCGGTATGTCTCCCTGCAACAGCCATGTCTCCTGTTGAATTGTCGTTGAGCGTGACACTGAAGCCTTACCTGCTCACTCACTGTACAGCAAGTCACTCTGAGTAGAAGTGTCAGCTAAATGCTGTAAATGTAAAATTCACCTTTCAGGTTCTGTGCCAAGCTAAGAAGCCAACATTAGCACTTCTACTATCAGTGACATTCTTTGACCGGACATTTTTAATCAGGTGATGCTCATATTCTGTGTTTTCCAGCTACAGAAGGAACCATGATTCCAGTGTTATTACATTATTCATCATGGTAGCAGTGGTGACCCTTCAACACTGTAACCTTTCAGGCATTTAGTTAATGCTCTTATCCAGTGCAGCTTGTAATGAGAGCAGCACTAAAATATAAAAAGGTACATTCCACCAACATTACAAGCAACCAGTAGTATGTAGTAGTAGTAGTAGTAGTGTGCAAAGGTCAAAGCCACAACACCCTGACAAGATGATGACATGACATTTCACATCGTAAATTCATGGGATTTATTAGTTTGACGACATTATAGGAATTTATTACATTCTTTTAATTGCTCAGCTACTCCTGTTCTGCACCTTCTCCCATTTAGACATTACGTAACATGAGATGCAAGCCGCCGCGACTCGAGTGTGTCATGTCTTCCCCCCGTCGTACGATGACTCTGATATGATGCTACACAAATGGAGAGGTGGTTGGATCCAACATGCGAGTTAAGGGAAGGCATGAATATTCTACCATGCAGAGCGGGAACACGCCACACTGCCCCGCGGACAAATGGGTGCAGTGGCGCTGAAGTGACAGCAGTGTGTGTGTGTGTGTGTGTGTGTGTGTGTGTACAATTTTATTTTTTAAAAGTATAGCCAGCATTAATGCGTGTGTGTGTGTGTGTTTGTGGCGGATTTTGTGTGTACGTGCATCTGGCTGAGCTTGTATTTGTGAGTATGAACTGTGAACGGGTGCACCTCTGTGTGTGTGTGTGTGTGTGTGTGTGTGTGTGTGTGCGGTCCCCCTCAGCCGCCTGTTAGGGGAGTTGGCAGCAGCAGCGTAGGACGGTACATGAGAGGCAGGGCGCTTGTCAGAACAGAAGGCATGATGGGAGCCTGGTGCAGCTCCGTCCATCATCTGCGGCAAGCTGCTACCTCCTGTCGAACCTGCAGTCACTGGACACTGAACACAGATCCTGCAGAGAGAGGGAGAGAGAGAGATGTGGGTAGAGGTAGAGAAAAGAAGGGGGGGAGGAGGGGGGGATGGGTTTGAACTGGAGCTGAGAGGAAGAGAGGGGGAGTGGTAGGGGGAGAGAGAGATAAGATGAAACTTTAATGATCCCTGTGGGGAAATTGGGTCGTTGCTAGGGACGGGACGATGTATCTAAATTCAATATATCTATATATATGGGTCAGAAAAATGAATCACGATATTAGCTCCATCTTATTCTGCTGTAGTGATCACAAATGAGACGGCTTGACCATCACAATTTCACAAGCCATCCAAGTTATATTATTGTCACTTTGTAATGACATTTTTAAATTGTTGTTTACATTCTAGTAGCCAGTGCCATCGCTAGAAAGATTTGTGACTCAGAAATAAACATAATTCTGCACAGTCAGGCTTTGTTGTCATCAAACTTTTATTTATTACATCGTATTGTGGTTGGATCGGTAAGAGTAAAAGGATACAGCAGGGAAACGTAGAATATAAATTCTGCACATGCTAAATAAAGTATGTGAAAAATGTTGATCACTTGCATGTATGGATTTACTTACTGTTGTTAACTTAAACTATCAGCTACTTACTTTAATATGGATTACTAAATGTGAAATATGTAATGCGTATATAAACATTATACTATAAAAAATTTAATATCAATATCTATACAGCATGAATAGGTGGAGCCTTCATGAAAAATATCAATATATTGTATATAGTATGCATGCAGTGAGAGGGATATGGGAAACTGAAGTAGAGAAGAAGAAGAGAGAGATGGGCAGACCTAGGGAAGAGAAGAAGAGAGAGATAGGGGTCGGATTAGAGAAGAGAGGGGGAGGGAGTGATGGAGCATTAGGTTACATGATCCTCTACATCCTTAATGGTTTCTGCATCATGGCTGAAGAGACAGAGCTAGATGAGAGAGAAGAGCAGCGTTTAGGCGTCTGATCCTCCTTGACGGTTTACACTTCAGCCATTTAGCTGATCCAGGCTGACTGATGATGACTGGAACAATAGAATAAACTTTAATTCCTATATTCCTCCATATCTGAAAGTAGCAATCTGTGAGTTTGTTGTCAATCAAACAGTATTGGCAGTACTGTGACGTCTTTTTCAGAGCTGTGACTTTTGCTCGAGTCCCAAGTCAGTCTCAAGTCTTGAGGCACAAGTCTCAAGTCAAGTTCCAAATCTCATAACTTTCAATCTAAGACCCTGTTTACACTTGGTTTTAAAATGCCATGTCTTGGGTGATCGGATCACAAGTGGACAGCCGAGACACATCGCCGTTTCCACCTGTGTTTATCATGCGTCTCCAAGGTGTCCCGCTGACCACTTGTGTTCAGGTGTCGTTACTGCCTACGTCACTTCCGCTAGAAGGTCAAAGGGCCCCGCGCACAGTTATTACGTCAGTCTGTCGCCAGACAAGCGCCAGATGTGTTTAGCACGGGCTAGCTAAGAAAACAAGAACTAATATACATGTACGGGCTATTCCAACTGTTGAGATTGACTGCGCTGTCACCAAAACAACCACCACGTCCTGCATTGATGACGTATTCTCCTGTTACGTCCTTGTCGGGGACGCATCAGGACGCATTAGCGTTTACACTACAAAAGATATGTGGCCAAATGCGTCCCGGACCACCTCGGCAAGTGGTTTGAGTGATCGGATCACAATGCGTCTTGGTGGTCGTTTACACTTGTATTTAGCGCTGTCCACTTGTGATCCGATCGCCCAAGACGCATTTTAAAACCAAGTGTAAACAGGGTCTAAGTCATCTACACAAACACAAGATCTTTTGTCAAGACTTTAGAAACCTTTTCAAGTCCCATGTCACCAGAATCAAGTCAAGTCTCAAGCTATTAAACTGTGACTCGAGTCAAAGTCGTGACTCGAGTCCCTACCCCTGGTCTTTTTCCTTGGACTTCCTGTTGATGAAGTTTCTGTAGGTGGCGCTCTTCATTCAAAAATTTGGGAGTTTAATCTTTCCTGGTTAATCAGCAAAAGGACAGAACTGGTAGCACAAGATTCATCACCTTTTACAAACCTTTAGGAGCAGCTTTTCAATTCAGCATACATCCAATCCACCAAGCAGCTCTTGTTTATAAAATCTCAACTTTCCGAAGATGTTCACTAGGGCTGGGTATCGTTTAAAAAATTACGATACCAGTACCAATACCAGTACCCTTAAAGTGATACCGATACCAATAGAGTACTTCATTCGATACCTTTTTTTTTTACGTTTTGGTGGCATCTCGGCACGCTGAACTGCCCACTCCGTCACATACACCGTGCTCGACTTCACCACAGACTGTATGGGTTGTAGCTGCTGCGGTAGCGGGCCAATCACACGTCGCATTAAATCGAAGAACGCTTGCGGTGATTGGCTGCGAGCAAAACCATACAAATAGTCATTTTTTTCTAGATCTGCAGGCAAAAAGTATGGAATGCAGGTATCGTTTGACTGGAGAAGTTTCGATACTACTTGGTACTGGGTTATTTCGGTCGATACCTTAAAGGTATCGAGTACCGATACCCAGCCCTAATGTTCACTCTGCTCACTCTGTGGTGTACTTTGGTGGAAGATGATTGTGGAAATAACAGGTGAACCAGCTTTCAAATGTTGCAATTTTATTGAAATAATTGCCGCTTGGTGGATTATATGTATGTCGAATTGAAGAGTTGCTGCTAATGATTTAGAAAAAGGTATTGAGTCATATTTTATGGGGCATGTATCTCCGCTGATAAGCAAGGTATTAAACTGCCAGATTTTTTAATGGATTCAGCGTGACGTTCTCTACACGAGAGAATTAAACATTTCGGGGGAAGTTGAGTGTAGCCTACATGTGTGACATGTTTACTGCTTTTGATGTGCTTTTTTTTAGACTGATAACTTGAAAGGAAACCCTATACTGTAACATATGATATTCCTGATCCCAGTTGTTTATGTTCCAGCAAACTGGATTATGCTATCGCTAAGAACGCACAAGTCACACGGGCATCAAAGTTGCCGAAGCACCAGCACACTCTATGAAAACACGCCCCGTTTGATGTAATCCGAGCCCAGGACCCCACGCTAAATATCAAATTCTTCTCCTATTTATTCCAAAAAAAATACACTTCTGCCAGAAATGTAAAAAAGCAAATGTACAGCGAATGTAAGAGCTTTCATGAACTGGGAATAGGTTCAATCACTGAACATTTGGCAAAAAGAGAGTAGCAAAACAGACATTTAGTTACATGAAAATGTTGCGGATTATTACTTTAGATTAAACAGTGAGATTTAGATCGACTTTGAAGTTTGGGGAGAGAGACAGAGAGAGAACACGAGAGATAGTTCCACTTTGAAGATGGCGGGAGAGAGAGAAAAAGAGAAAGAGAGAATCGGATGGACATTTAAGTGAGAGAGAGAGAGAGAGAGAGAGAGAGAGAGAGAGAGAGAGAGAGAGAGAGAGAGAGAGAGAGAGAGAGAACATGCGAGATAGTTCCACTTTGAAGATGGCAGGAGAGAGAAAAAGAGAAAGAGAGAATTGGATGGACATTTAAGTGAGAGAGAGAGAGAGAGAGAGAGAGAGAGAGAGAGAGAGAGAGAGAGAACATGCGAGATAGTTCCACTTTGAAGATGGCAGGAGAGAGAAAAAGAGAAAGAGAGAATTGGATGGACATTTAAGTGAGAGAGAGAGAGAGAGAGAGAGAGAGAGAGAGAGAGAGAGAGAGAGAGAGAGAGAGAGAGAGAGAGAGAGATTCATGCATGCCTGCCTCCCTGGCTGTATGTTGACAGATCTAATTCAATTAACCAGCAGGAGTCCTGACCGCCGTCACCCCCGCGCCTCGTGTTTGGATCTGCAGTTATGTAATTCTCAGTTTAGACTGCAGATACTGGAACGTGAAGGGCAGGAATTTAGGACTCAGTCTTAATGAATTGGAGATATAATTGGAAAATAAATAGGAGCGAGGCATATCAGCAGCGATTACCAACCTGAAGGAGATTAGTCGGCAGTGTTTAAAAGGAGATACTGCAACTACATGCCCGTTATTTGGATGTTATTCTGGAAATGAAATGAAAGATTACATGGTTATTTATTGTCACTTATATGCCCTTGCGGCCTGTTAAAATCCAATTTAACCAGTCTCTCTTGAGAATGAGACCCCGTGTCTCAATGAGATTACCTGTCTAAATAAAGGTTTAATAATAATTGTAGTGTGTGTGCGTGTGTGTCTGACTGTACTGTCCCAGGACGTTCCAGGACCAGGAAAACAAGACACCATCAGGATACAAAGAGTTTAGTCTGAAAATCAAATCCATCAAAAAAATAACACCTGCTTGTAAAAAATGACTAATAACAGAAAATAAAAACAAATTTTTGTACTTTTGAATGTCCTTAGCTGGCAAAATGATGACACTTTTACAGAGTGGATCCTCTAGATTTTAGAGAAGTTAATCTGTTTTTTTTTTCCAAATGGATATATGCCATGTTATAAATGAATTGGCCATATAAAGCCCAGAGCTGCTATGCAGATACACACGGCTCATGAGGGGCTAACTATAATACCGTTTCTCTTTAGATTACATCAAATGTAGTTCTCTCTTTAAATGCATTAAATTTTTATTACATGCAAAACTCTTTACACAAAGCATTAATTATGCAACCAGCTGATGAGTGTCCTAATATGAACCCATTTTGCAGTTGACTGTGTCTGTTTGCACGGCCTTTGATGGCTGACCGCTGCATGCGAGCAGCGGTCTTAACCCTTTGATTTAATACGCTCAGTCTGGATGGCCACCATCAGGCTTACAGCATTTCAGCAAAGCTTTATTTTCTGTCTTCATACAATAAACCAACAAAAACATGAAAAGGTCATGTTTGAAATCCATTTTTAGCCTTTATTTATCCAAGGATATCCTCTTTTTTCCGGCACCGCTCTGCTTCAGATACAAACATTCCCATCGGGGAGCTGCCCAGTACAACCACAATCTTCTCCTGTTAGCCTCTGAGCAGCTCCACTGTCCAGCTGCTGATTACATGCTTTGCTCCTGGACACCTTGACAGCAGTAGTGTTGAGGGAGAGAGCGTCCGGGGATTTGAACCAGCGATCTTCTGCTAACAAACCTGTTTCTTTAACCTCTCGGCTTCCGTCGCCCCAAGACAGCCTCATAAAGAAGGAGATTCATCCTTTATACTCATACATTAAACAACGCAACATTGTAAGAATTCATGTTTGCAATTCTAATTCCCAGCCTCAGATGCCTATATAATCCTGAAGAAGTCCCAGGATGGAGGGGTGAGAAGCGAGGTCCTTCAACCACAAACGAGGGTTCAAGACCCCGTGTCAGCAGGCATCAACCTGCTGAAGTGTCTTTGAGCAACACACTGTGGGATCAATAATACATATCACATTATTCATTATTATCTGTCACACCACCCGAGTCTTAACGGTTAGAATCGACCTTGTTCTAATCAGCTCAAATTATCCACAGTCTTATGCAAGATGTGCGCTCCTGTTTCTGATCTAAATTGTGATCTTTTTTATTGTGCATATTTTACTGTTCTTGTATTTTCTACTATATTGTATGTTTTATTGCATAACCCCTGCTGCTATTTCTTGGCCAGGTCTTCCTTGGAAAAGAGATTTTGAATCTCAATGGCATTTCCTGGTAAAATAAAGGGCTAAATAAATAAAGCAATAACAATTGTGACCTGAAGATGCTCAGATGCTCTTACACTGTTATACATATCATCAATCTGTGATGTTCAATGCATTCCAGGAGTTATTTTGTGATGAAAAGTTGGAACGAAAAGTACTTGAAGTAGGAGTGGTCAACCAAAAGAAAAACAAAAACAAACACCCCAAGCCAGCTTTAGCATATTGTGTTTATTGCTTTTGGTTTTCCACATGTCATCCCAGGCCTTGTTTGCATACGGTAAGAGAAAGAGAGGGAGGAAGATGAAAGTAATAAAGATGGAGGGATGACTGGGGCAGCGCCAAGCCGAGCGGCGAGATAAATAATGAATCGCCGGGCCGGGCGGCGAGAGCGCAGCATCTCAACTCTGCAA